>NC_069505.1:180664584-180964584 GCF_027579735.1 Bombina bombina
TCTCTCTCTCTTTTTTCTCTCTCTCTCTCTCTTTTTTCTCTCTCTCTCTCTCTTTTTTCTCTCTCTCTCTCTTTTTTCTCTCTCTCTCTCTCTTTTTTTCTCTCTCTCTCTCTCTCTCTCTTTTTTCTCTCTCTCTTTTTTCTCTCTCTCTCTTTTTCTCTCTCTCTTTTTTCTCTCTCTCTCTCTTTTTTCTCTCTCTCTCTCTTTTTTCTCTCTCTCTCTCTTTTTTCTCTCTCTCTCTCTCTTTTTTCTCTCTCTTTTTTCTCTCTCTCTCTCTTTTTTCTCTCTCTCTCTCTTTTTTCTCTCTCTCTCTCTCTCTCTTTTTTCTCTCTCTCTCTCTTTTTTCTCTCTCTCTCTTTTTTCTCTCTCTCTTTTTTCTCTCTCCTCTCTTTTTTTCTCTCTCTCTCTTTTTTCTCTCTCTCTCTCTCTCTCTTTTTTCTCTCTCTCTCTTTTTCTCTCTCTCTTCTTCTCTCTCTTTTTTCTCTCTCTCTTTCTTTCTCTCTCTCTTTTTTCTCTCTCTCTCTTTTTCTCTCTCTCTTTTTTCTCTCTCTCTCTTTTTTCTCTCTCTCTCTTTTTTCTCTCTCTCTTTTTTCTCTCTCTCTTTTTTCTCTCTCTCTTTTTTCTCTCTCTCTTTTTTCTCTCTCTCTCTCTTTTTTCTCTCTCTCTCTCTTTTTTCTCTCTCTCTCTCTCTCTTTTTTCTCTCTCTCTTTTTTCTCTCTCTCTTTTTTCTCTCTCTCTCTCTTTTTTCTCTCTCTCTCTCTTTTTTCTCTCTCTCTCTCTCTTTTTTCTCTCTCTCTCTCTCTTTTTTCTCTCTCTCTCTCTTTTTTCTCTCTCTCTCTCTCTTTTTTCTCTCTCTCTCTCTCTCTCTCTTTCTCTCTCTCTCTCTTTTTTCTCTCTCTCTCTCTCTTTTTTCTCTCTCTCTCTCTTTTTTCTCTCTCTCTCTCTTTTTTCTCTCTCTCTCTTTTTTCTCTCTCTCTTTTTTCTCTCTCTCTTTTTTCTCTCTCTCTTTTTTCTCTCTCTCTTTTTTCTCTCTCTCTTTTTCTCTCTCTCTCTTTTTTTCTCTCTCTCTTTTTTCTCTCTCTCTCTTTTTTCTCTCTCTCTCTCTTTTTTCTCTCTCTCTCTCTCTTTTTTCTCTCTCTCTCTCTTTTTTCTCTCTCTCTCTCTCTCTTTTTTCTCTCTCTCTCTCTCTTTTTTCTCTCTCTCTCTCTCTTTTTTCTCTCTCTCTCTCTTTTTTCTCTCTCTCTCTCTCTTTTTTCTCTCTCTCTCTCTCTTTTTTCTCTCTCTCTCTCTCTCTTTTTCTCTCTTTTTTCTCTCCCCTCTCTCTTTTTTCTCTCCCCTCTCTCTTTTTTCTCTCCCCTCTCTCTTTTTTCTCTCCCCTCTCTCTTTTTTCTCTCCCCTCTCTCTTTTTTCTCTCCCCTCTCTCTTTTTTCTCTCCCCTCTCTCCTCCCTCTTTCCCTCAACTACCTACCTTCTTCCTTTCCCTCCCTCCTTTATCTCAACTCCCTCCCTTTTTTCCCTCTCCCTTTTTTTCCTCTCCCTCCCCACTTTTCTCTTCTCTCTCTCCCCCTCTCCCTTCCTTTGTTCCTTTCCCTCCCTTTTCTCCCCTCCCCTTCTTTTTGATATGAGATGCATGCAATTCAAGCCACCTGTATGCAAGTGTTTTGCTAGCCTATTTTCTTTTGAATTGTTATGAAAAAAAAAAAAATTGCACACTGACGGGGGCGTGTTTTAGCTGCCGTCGTGTCCAGACGCAATATTTGCTAGCTCTAGGCCCAATAACAATAATATATCAACTATTTACTTTCTATTTGGTCACTCAATCTTCCTTTTGGTGGAATCCAGATTGTGAAAGGAAGCTGCATCGATAGATGTCTCAATTATAGAGATTCAATATAAGAATCCACTACTCAGGACAAGACACGACGGCGGCCAATTTTCATCAGCTTATTTCTCCCCCCCCCGACATGCCGGGTAAAGCAGACCCACTTTATTGCTCACGCTAGGAGGCTAAGAAACTTGGCAAAATGGGGGAGACTTTTTGGAATCATGCACAGGCCCTCTTGGCCGCATTAGCTCAGAAACTGGACTCTAATTTTGCCCATCTCATAACTATTGTTAAAGCCCGCCCACGAGAACAATGGCAGGAAGAAATGAAAATGGCGACTGCAATAGAACACGATTTACAACAGAGCCGCTTACAGTCCCCTCTCAGTGGTGTGGAGTGTATACTGTGCCCGTCGGGGCTAGAGGATACCAGGTTTATGAAGCAACGGGAGGCTTCCCTGTGTTTTCAGATAGGCGAGGACCGGGGAGGTGCATCTGCTTATGGGACTCCTGAAGCAGGGAGAATGTCCGAGCAGAAGCTGTCATTAGCGGGGGTGGATGAGGCCGACCACCTGCTGCGATGTTCAGAGATACCTAGTGCTCCGGTGACGACCGGTGGATTGGGTTTACATGAAGGACCCTCCTTGGTAAGAACTGATGTGATCCTGGTCCCTTATACTTACCTGGCGTCCTTGTCCCTGATGGCTCAGGGTTACTCCAGAGGATCTCCCCGGCAACATCTTCATCTCATCATTTGCCCTATTCAGAGCTTGCATTTCATTTGCGGCAAGTCTAGCAAGGCTAAGAGGGGGATAGGGTGACATTTCCCTGTGATTTTGACTCTCATTAAGATAAGGCTGTTCCCTGTGACAGGCGGAATCTCCGAGGTTTTATATCTTGTCCAACCTGGATCCACGGACAGTCCTGTTTCTTCCATCAGCCCTACACTTATTAATGACGACTATATAGTCTGAGGCATAGTTAAAGGGCTAGACTTTTAGTGTAACTCACTTTTCTCAACCTTGGTGACTTGTACACACAACTTGTTAGGTGCATTATGTATTATATGTTTAAATAAAGGGCACTTTTAGTACTATTAACCCATTAGGTTCTTTAAATGTGAAGTATTATGTGGGTATCCTGATGGCTCATATGAGTTGTGCAATTGGTTTTTGTTTTTGTGTAAACATGTAACTCTCCCCTACAGCTATTGTCATACACTGTAAAATACACCATGATATAACCATAGGGGAATTTGCCTCATTATATCCCACTGTGTATCACCCCTATTCCTTAGGACACAACTTTATGATTTATGTAAAGTTCATAATAGCCCACACAGGGTGTATAATCAATCCTCAGCCCTACTCAGACATAAGCTTTCTTTATAAATTTATGGTTAGCATAAGCCGCCTATAAGGTACAGAGAGATCTAATACCTAGAATTAAAAGATAACAGGGTCCCTACATTTTACAAGGCGGGTGGTCTCAGGAAGGTGGCATTTATCTCCTCCATGTAAAATGTAACAAACTGGCTTCTTCCTCCTAGCCCAAATATTTTATTTCTAAATACCTTTTCAAATTTACCCAAATTGGTAAACTACTCAGCGGTGTTAATCCGCAGCATACACACCACATAGGGGGAAAAAAGTACCTCTCAATTGGATTATTTATTTCACATATGTCAGATGAAAGTATCTTACCAAAAGATAGAATGTTTAACTAAAGAGGTACTATAATAACTCTAAATAAAAAATAAAATAAGGTACCAATGCAAATCCTACCATATATATATCCGAAGTATGTGAGTAATGAGCTAGGATATACTTGTTGTCAGAGAATTTATCATGATTTATTGCTACTGTTTGTTATACTCATCTTGAATGGATTTGCTTTGCTGTTTATTTGTGACTATTGCTATTCTAAATACCTTAATAAAAATCTTTGATTAATAAAAAAAATTGCACACTGACAAAAAAAAAATTTAAATAGGAAAAAAGGACTAAAACCTTTTTTTGGGGGGAGCAGAATTTTGAGTGCCTAGGGCAGCACAAAACCTAAATACGCCACTGAGCTAGGTAAACATTTAAGTTATCACAGAAATCAGTGTTTCTCAGCTTTTCACTTAAAGTGAATGTAAACTTTCATCAATTAGTGCCCGGTTTTTAAATATACTATAAAAACAGGGGCACTTTCATTGATGAAAGTTTACATTTCACCATATTTTTACAAATACTTACCTTTTACTTCTTCAAAGCTGTATCGACATCCCCCGCCTGCAGGTCCTCTGTAAATAAAAGATGGACACTCTGGGGGGGAAGCAGTGATTGGAGGAAGCCGGCTTGGTGACATATTTACAGAGGACCTGCAGGCTGGGGATGCCGATCTGGCTTTGAAGAAGTAAAAGATAAGGATTTGTAAAAATACGGTGAAATGTAAACTTTCATCAATGAAAGTGCCCCTGTTTTTAATAGTATATTTAAAAACCGGGCACTAATTGATGAAAGTTTACATTCACTTTAATGGACATAAAATCCTATCTTTTCTTTCATGATTCAGATAGAACATACGCTTTTCAACAACTTTCACATTTATTTCTATTATCAACTACTTGTCTTTGTTCTTTTGGTATCCTTTGTTGATGACTAAACCTAGGAAGGCTGATAGGAGCTTAGAAGCGTGCACATGTTTATAGCCGTCTGTGTCAGCAATGTTTGCAACTATGTATAATATTGCTATAAACAATGTTGCAAACAATGCTAACAGATCTAAGCTCATCTAGGACCTTTTAACAAAAGATACCAAAAGAACTAAGCAAAATTGATAATATAAGTAAACTGGAAAGTTTTTAAATGGACGTTCCAGACATAGCTGCAATGAACACAGGTGCATCTCCCTTTTGAATAGAAACATTTTTGTAACAACAATGAATTAGCAAAAATGCTTCTAATTAAAGCTATAGCTGTTTCAAGAGTGTATTTAAAGGGACAGTCTACTTTACATTTTTATTGTTTTAAAAGATAGATTATCCCTTTATTACTCATTCATCGGTTTTCCAAAACCAACACAGTTATATTAATACACTTTTTACTCTGTGATTACCTTGTATCTAAGCTTCTATAGTCTGCCCCCTTATATCAGTTCTTTTGACAGACTTGTATTTTAGCCAATCAGTGCTGCTTCATAAATATCTCCACGGGAGTGAGCACAATGCTAACTATATGACACACATGAACTAGCACTCTCTAACTTGGAAAAATTAACAAATGCACTGAGATAAGAGGCGGCCTTAAAAGGTTTCGAAATCAGTTTGAGCCTACCTAGGTTTAGCTTTCAACAAAGAATAACAAAGAACAAAGCAACTTTGATGATAAAAGTAAATAGTGAAAAGGCATAGTGTGCTAAAAGAGTATGCACCCTGAGTGGCACTGAAAATGAACAGACATGGAAGTTATTCTAGCTTTTGTTCTGTCTCAGCTGAGTGCGTCTCTCTCTTTTTATATTTTTGCATTTGCTCTTAGGTCTCCCTAAGAGCAATGGGGGAAACCAGACGTGGACTCCTTGCACACATGCCCTTAGAGAGATGTAACTGCACCTCACTGACGAGGCCCACAGAAGGCTGAAACGATCATCTGGTGGGGTTGTTGTTTGTCTTGTTCAGAGAAGAATTGCCTGGTATTTCAGTGCTGGACTGTCATTGGGCAGGGTCAGACTGATATGCTGCTACAGGATATTTTTTCTCTGTGAAAACGCATAGTGTGCTAAAAGAGTATGCACCCTGAGTGGCGATGAACATGAACAAGCTTGGAAGTTGTTCTAGCTTTTATTCTGTCTCAGCTGAGTGCGTCTCTCTCTCTTTTCATATATATATTGTCACCCCACCCTGGTTGTTGCCAGGGACGCAACGCTTCGTCTCTGCTTTTTGCCTAGGATGCTCTGGCGGTTTCCAGGGATTCTACGGTTCCTCTGAGCGTGGGGCGATGACGTAATTGCCGCACGTCTCCTCTCTGAAGCCGGGTCCTTCAGCTCTTGGCACGAATCAACAGCTATGTAAGTACTTCCTTCCCTTACATTCTCTGCCCAAGTATAGATGTTACTTAGTGTTCTCCTGGGTGTTGTATTTCTGTATACTGGATTGCTATACTGTTGTTGAACTCTGCTTGTCTGACCACTCTGCCTGCTTAACCCCTGAACTACTGGATTGCTATACTGTAGCTGAACTCTGCTTGTTTGACCACTCTGCCTGCTTAACCCCTGAACTACTGGATTGCTATTCTCTTGCTGAACTCTGCTTGTCTCACCATTCTATTGGTTTACAGCTGAACTGTTATACTACTGGATATCCTTTTGTTACTGACTCCTGCCTGTTCCCGGTCCTTCTATTGGTTTACCCCTGAACTGCTATACTGCTGGATTGTCTTCCTGTTGCCGCTGAGGACTGCCCTGCCTGCTGTGAGTACAGCTTACCTCATTTCACAAACTCTCTCTGCTCTGGGATATTTCATTATCCTTCCACTTGACGCCGGGATAAGAAGACTACTGGCCAAGTATGGTCTGATAGTGGAATATCAAATGAGCATTACATATATATATTTATTTATATATACATACACTTTGGGGCCCTTTCAAATCAATTACCGGAAAACAAGAAAAATAATTTTTATTGGATAATGTGTTTTAGTGTGTATGTACTGTAAATATTTTGCAGTCCAATGTTCTTCACATATGAGTAAATAGATATCACCTTTAGTTCCTTTCACTGTCCGCTTCTGCTTTAGGGGGGTGCTTACACGACCCTTACTGATGCTGCTGTTACTATTTGCGGTAGTTGTGGGTGCTACATATTTCCTACTCCTGGTGGACACGGGAATGCATGCTACAGCTAGGGTTGCCACACACTTATGATTTACACATGCTGCAGGGTGTGCAGGGAGGAATATGAATAGTGCTGTCCAGAAATACAATACATGTTCCTCCCTTCACACCCTGCAGCATGTGTAACTCATAAGTTTGCAGGAAAACATGGCTGAGGTGGCAACTCTATCTTCAGCTGATGCTAAAGAAGATAACCCTCCCACTGCTGCTTTAGTTGATTGAGCAGGAAGAGCCTTGGAAATAATATTTGACTCTGTAAAACAGAACCAACAGTGCTTGTCCCACTTACACAAGTAAAAGCAGACACATGCTCTGCACTGTTAGTGATGGGGTCGGTACTACTGGTGGTGGCGGGAGATGGAAACATGGTACACTCTAACGACTAATCATTTTATGACAGATTAATATAATTATATAAGGATTATTTGGGGGGAGGGGTTGATGCCCCCACTGCATAAAAGATAAACTTCCTATTACATCCTATGTACCCTAGAATGATTAAACAATAAACACACAACAACAGGTTTTGGACTAAAGACCGGTCATGGTCACGTTTAATATATCAAATAAACCCCTTAAATTACAGCTACAGTATATATGCCAATCTAGGCAACTCATTAATAATAAACATAGAACTATATAAAGTTCTTAAACTGGTGGCGGCAATGAACTAGATAGCTTAACCCCTACTGCCAGATGGCCAGGGCCCTACACGGTGTCTGCAGCACGGCACAGATTGCGCGCCCAAATGGCAGAGAGAGCTGTAATTGGTAGAGATTTTTGGCCTATGATTCGTAGGGGGGAGTAACCCCTAGGTCGGCACCTAGCGGGCGTCACCTCCCCCATCCTAGGGCATCACTCTTCTCTCTCCTGCCCGCTCTATGGGCCCTGACCGACTGCCAGCTAGGGCATAAACAACCAGCGTAGTAAGGCGAGCTCCTCAAGCGAGTCGTAAAAACACGCCTGAAACAGGTGGAAGGCTACAATTAAAACCTGAGCTTACAGGGCTAGTTCACCTAAACCTACCCACGCCAGGTTGAACCCTAACCATTAGCACTACAAGCCGCCACCTCTTCTTCCAGGGACGGGTGGGCGGGGAAAGCTCCCTTGAAGTCTGGAACCAGGAACAAAAGAGGCCGGATCCACTGCAGCCAGGACCTATAAAGGTAAGCAGAAACAACCGCCCCCACACTTGCAACAATGTAACTGACCTAGTACACTCCAGACTTCAATTCAGTTATCCCTTCATTTTGTTACAGGCCCACTAGAGGGCCCTCCACTTCCAATAGCAATCATTATATTGTCAATTAGATAAGGGGTTCTAGCAATATTCCCTAACAATATATAGATATATTGATATATAATATATATATAATAAAATAGATATAGTTCCTAGATAACTATAGAAAACTAAATGTAAATAAAAACATGCACTAATTTCAAGAAAGAAAAAATAATTATGCAGACGAAGGATTAAACAAACTTTATTTAAAACATTTGTATATTCCACAAAAAAGGCAGCAGACCTACCTATCAGTTGCAGGCTATGCCCCCCACAGCAATATTATAAATAAACTGAACTTGCAGCAAGAAAATAGAATGTTTAGGGGGGCGGAGATAGCCTGAGATCCGAGCAGACGTGAATTTATAGAGCTCCTGCATACTTATAGTATAATTAAGATTTAAAAGCCGTTTTTTTTCTTTTTTTTCCCGGTATCTAGTATACCTTATCAAGTCACCTAAATTGCTGGTGTAAATGCGGACCTATCCTAACATTAAACGAAGGACGCATTGCTTATTCCCTCTGCTAGAGGTCTTTGTAGGAGCAGATCAAACGCTGCACTGAGGCGGCTCCTGGATGCACAATTTAACCCCGATGATTTAGGGGACATCGGCTGCTTGAGGGCACTTGATTACCAACAAGACTGGAGGTACCTTAAATAGCATCCACAGGACTTAGGCAAGTGAGAGACCCAGAGGTGAAAAGGCACGAAAGATCGCCATTGCAGAGTGACGTCATCAGGTGGCAGCGGGGAAGGAGGCGACCGCTTAGCCTGTGGAGAAGAGTGCGATCCGACGTTTGCAACACAGGGCAGAGGACCTCTTGTTACGCTGATACCCAGCAGGTTAGTCAGTTCAGCCTAGGTTTAGAGGAGGCCAAGCACTACAAACGCTCACAGTTCATTGTGTTCCGGAGGGTCGGGGCTCCGCTCCGGAACACACACCCACGTGGCTACTTTGTGTGAAGCCGGATTAAAGTAGTTAGGGGGCTCCAAATCTCCCAGACAATAAAAAGCTGTCAGTACATTAGTTTAATCTGCTTAACCCTTGCAGCACCTAAATACTACATAGCTCCAGTGACTGGGATCCCAATATAAGTCTGGCTGCAATCACTAGCAGTAGGCTCCCTGAGCTCACATTCTTTACTGCCCAAGTTAACTCTACTCTGCTAACACACCTCAGGACACTTACACTCCTTCACTGGGGGACGTGCAAGCTGCAGTTTATAACAGAACAGACCTTCTCCTCACCAGTCCCTTTCAGCCTGACCTCAAGTCTTATAGCCTGGATACCAGTAGTGAGTTCACAGCTCTGAAGGCTATTCTCCTCCTAATTTAATTTATGAAAAACTTGATTTGTTTTGTATAGCGGCCTGCAACTCAAATTTTATTGGTGTGTTGGGACATTAATACAACTGTGGGTATAGGTGATTCGTATCTACAGTCTCCACTATTTTCAGTCACCACCACCTCCACCCAGGTGCCGGGGCCTTTGACACCAGCAGGTCATCAGGGGTGGTACAGATCCACAGTGTCTCTTCTCCTCCTTTCCCGCTCCTCTCACTAGAGCGGGTCATATCCTCCTTCCTTTTCCCGGCTGAGCCCAGTGATGGCATTTTCCCAGAGGAGAGACACTTCCTAAGTTTTACAAGAACCCAAGGGCTCACCTGGTTTGATTATAGGCATTCCTCACGACATATCTCTTCAAGACACATCATTTCAAATAGCCACTTACTGGCTGCCCCTTGGTTTAAATATTCTGCAATTAGTTCCTGAATCAAGTTTATACAAGAGACTTTCTTCACTTGTCTGTTTTTACTAAACATCATGCGGTGCTAAAGCCCTGTGGCACCCCTCCCTACCGGTGTGAAATAGCTGCGACTGTCAAGCCTATTCTGGGGGGGGCTCTTGTTCTGCATTTCCTTGGAGTTATTTTCACTTAAAGCTAAAGTGTCTATTCTAATATGTGACAACAGACCAAAAGAAAGCAGAAGGGGCCTCAATCCTCAAAACACTTCGGGACCACTTCCAACCCATAAGAGACCCAAATCCCGAAATCTCTGATGATGAAAGATCTATATCCCCCCCCCCTCTCAGAGGGAAGGACCAGCGTGAGAAGTTCACCACCCTCTCGTACACAGGGTGAAGCAATCACAATTGTCTCTATAAAACTGCTCTTAGACCAACAAAGCCAATCCTTCGCGAAGCGATTTGATAAACTAGAAAGGTCCTTTGATGACTTACGGAAAGACATTGTTACAGTTAATGAGCGCACAGATATCATTGAGCACAAACAGGAGGACCTGTTAGTTGATCATATGAACTGGGTCAGTTATACTCAAAATCTTGCTGATCAGGTGTCCTCATTGGAAGCGAAGATAGCAGACCTCGAGGACCGTTCCAGATGGAACAATGTTAGAATCCGAGGAATACCGGAATCTGTGGGCCCTCAGGAGCTAGATAAGTACTCCCAAGTGCTATTCAGAGCTATCATTGGTCCTTCGTGGGAACCAGATGCGAGAATTGATCGAATTCACAGAGCAGCCAGACCACAAAACCTCCCTATGGATAAACCTAGGGATACCATAGCCAGACTGCATTATTATTCATACAAGGACAAACTCTTAAGAGTGACCCTGAGACAACCTCAACTTCCAGAGCAATTCAAAGACATTGCATTATATCCAGACCTGTCTTCCTTCACGCTCCAACAAAGAAGTTTCAACGAATCTACAAGAGTCCTGCGACTGAATCAAATCCGTTAAAGATGGGGATTCCCCACCAAGCTAATTATCACCAAGGATGGAGCCCAGCACACTGCCCTCACTCCGAGACAAGCTCATGAACTGC
The DNA here is from genome assembly GCF_027579735.1 of Bombina bombina. NCBI lineage: Eukaryota > Metazoa > Chordata > Amphibia > Anura > Bombinatoridae > Bombina > Bombina bombina. Next base: position 180,675,414 of record NC_069505.1, read on the forward strand.
TAAGAACATGGAATCTACCCGCTGGAAATGTAGATGGGGATCCTCCTCGCCCACAGAGAGCGGGTCCTCCGTTGAGAGCGGTAGCTCCGGGCCTGGAATCCAGGCAGGCAAGATCTAGTCCGATGACCTACTCTTTTCCTCCTCCTGAGGAAGACTATTCCCTGCCTGCATTATGACTCGGATGGCCGAGGCTTGGATTTTCTCCTTACTGATCAGCCCTATATGAGGACTAAGACTGTTTGAAGTGCCTTGCTGTTGCCAGAGGTCTGGTAATGTACCAAAGGACAATTCTCTTGTTAAATGTTTATGTTCTTGTTCTAAAAATTATTATGACTGCCAGATATCCTTACTTATGGTTTTGAGACAATCTCTAACTAAGTGATGTTTTCATAGGTCTCGTCTTACCCTTTGCTCTTCTTTTCCTCCCTCTCCTCCTTCCTATTCCCCTTCTCTTTTTCCCTCTTCCCCCTCTTTCTTCCCTCCCTTTCCCCCCTCCCTCCCTTTCTCCTTTCCCCTCTTATTTCCCCCTTACTCTCCCCTCCCTCCTTCCCTCCTCCCTTCTTCCCCCCTCTCTCTTCCCCTACCCTCTTCCCCTTCCCTCCTCTACACCCTCCCTTCCCATCTACTCCTCTCTCCCTCTTTCCTCTTCACTATTCCTTCTCTTCCTCACTTCCTTTTCCTTGTTACTTCCGCTTCTTTTCCCTCCCCTCCTTCCCTACCTTCCTTCTCCTTCCTTTCTTTCCCTCACCTTTTCCTTCTTTCCTCCCTCCTTCTTTTCCTCACCACTCCCTTGTCTAGCCTCCTTCTCTTCCCTGTAAGCACGTAACAGGTGGAGAAGTATCTTGGCTGTCAGTATTCATGTATCAATGTTTTCCCAGTACTTTAGCAAGTAGTAGATATATACATGGAGTTGTTTGCCTAGGAGGAGGAATGGTGGGGGTGTTTGTTTTGGGATTAATGCAATGTCTGTAATTTGTATAAGTGCTCAGCTATGCCTTTAGAATTGCTGGATGGCATATCCAGGTGTGTTTCTAATTGATAATTTCAAATGTATTGCACATGACTATTCACTACCTCCGAGAAGTTCTTTGGCCTTCGGAAGCCTCATGCTGCACTTATGACGGTATTTCAACCTTGTTTCATGCTCCTCCCATGTGCTCTTCTCTCTCCCTTTCCTTTCACCTCCCCCCCCCCCTTCCCCCACCCTCTTCCTCCAATTGTCTCTTCTCTTCTCTCCTCCTTGTTCCCTTCTTTTCTCTCTCCTTCCTATTTCCCTCCCCCTCTTTCCCCTTCTTGTCCACACCCTCCCATCTTCTTTATCTCTCTTTTCTGATTCCCTTTTCCCCTCCCCTCTCTCTCCTTTCCCTTTTCCTGGTCCCTTGAATACCTGTCCGCCCTAAGGTTTTTTTAAGGTGTTTATTTTTGTTATTTATTACTGTTTGATGTTTTATACTGGGTTAACAATTGTAGAAATTACATTATTGGGAGCTCTGTTTAACGGTAAGCCTGAGTTCAGATGTTTAGATAAATGTCTACATGTTTTTTTACAGGTTTGCATTCTTGACATGTTAAATGACATCCCCTTGCAGATTTATATTTGTTAGCACCAGCTGTTTGATTATGATTCATCAATGTCTCTACCATTCTTATAACGCTTACTCTACCCAGGGGTAGAAGCCAGGTATCAGGTTAACTATTAGGCCCTTCCCCCCCCCCCCACTACCCTTCTCCCCCCTCCCTTCTCCTTTCACATTCTCCCTTCTTCCCTCATCCCCTCCCTCCCTATTAGGTCTTAGAATATCTGGCCCGCAGCTTCTTTAATGATGAGTGTAAATTACGATCATTATACACCGGTGGTGGGGGGGAGCCTTAGTGTTGAGCTCTCCTCCACTTCCTCCCCCCCCCCCCCCCTGGGGATACCTTTTCTGGTGCGGTTAGGGATAAACTATTCTATCCTCTGCACTCTCTATCTGGCAGAGTGTAGCAGTCTCTGCCCAGCCCGAAGAACCTACTTACTATCAGTGTGAGCCATATCCCGTTTCTCTCATTTTGATTAGTCCCTTTACCCCCTTTTTTTTTTCCTCTCTCCCTGTTTCCCCCCCTCTCCTGTCTTCCCCCTTTTCTCCGTGGTGATATCCACAATGAGAATTAGCACGCTTAATGTCCGGGGCCTTTTTAAAAACCCAGCGTTTAGATGTAGTTTTTATACAGGAGACTCATTGGGTGGAGTCTAGGGCCATCATGTTTAAACCTAAAGATTTTCCGGTTCGCCTGTCTTCTACCTTCCATAAAAAGGCCAGGGGTGTCACTGTGTTGATTGGTAGACATATCTCCTATGAACCTATTTATTACGAATCTGACTCTTCAGGCCGATATATTATATGTGTTTGTCGCTTAGACAATATTTTGACTACCCTGGTGGCTTTGTACTCCCCTAATGTCAACCAGACCCATTTCCTTAGTAGACTACTGAGTAGAGTGAGCTGACTTAAACAAGGACATGTACTTATAGGTGGAGATTGTAACCTGGTGTGGGACCCAAGTAGAGATAGAAAATCTCAGAGGAAAAATCCCCCCTTTAGAGGGGAAGAGCATTGTTCCCAACTTTTCAGAAATCTGGTTTCTCAATACTCTTACCATGATGCCTGGAGAGCACTGCACCCTGACGTTGACGACTGTACCTGCTACTCGCCTCCTTTCCAGTCTTTCTCAAGGCTCGATTATTTCTTTTGCCATTCGTGGACACTACAGAAAGTGGTGACGGCAATGATCGTACCTTGTGTGTGGTCTGATCACGACGCAGTGGTTTTAGAAATCACTTTTTCTATGATGGCTAATGGAGGACGCTCTTGGCGGATACCGAGTATCTACTCGCGGACCCGCTGGTTCCCTCCTGGACGCAGGAGATAGAGGAGTTCCTCCGCATAAATGATTCAGGATCTGTGTCGGTGCTAAATCTATGGGCAACGCTTAAGGCATACCTCCGGGGACTTTTTATACTAAAGGCTTCCGAGAATAAAAGAATCAGGGGGGCTAACTTGGCCCAACTATACCATGATTATACTACCTTATGGAAGCAGCTTAGGGAGACTAGATCGGACTCCCTGATAAAGAGAGTTCAGTCTCTTAAAAAACAGATCGAAGCATATGAACTGGAGAGGGTTCAGAGAAATCTTTATCTTTTGAAACAAAGATATTACCACAAGGGCGATAGAGCGGATAAACTCCTAGCTCACAAACTCCAGTAGATAACTCTGCTGAACAAGATAGCTTTTTTTTTTTAAATTTTATTTATATCCAACAATGCATACAGACAATCATATTTCACATTAATACGCCACGCAGGGCGGAGCTTTGTACAATGCGTAAAGAGATGGATAAAACCTAGACAAGAATGTACTGATGCAGGGGTTTCAACTTTCAGTTACAGATTTTATGGTTATTTTTGTGGGATGACTGCATACATCGCTGGGATTTTTATCTTAAAACCTATCATAACTAAACTAAAACAACAAATTAACCTAAAATAAAACAAAACTAAACCCTTCACTTCTTGTACTAATATTTAGGACTGTTAGGAGACTTAAACATATGGATTTGTTCAAAATGGTGTGATGGTATTTTAACTTGCCTTTGTTATTGTAAGGAACCAAGTGGCTGCTGCATAGGATAGGCACAAGACAAGTAGACGATTACATAAAAAGAGTTCAATAGTTGCTCAGGGTCTAAGTTTACAGCAAATATTACAATAAAAGCATGTGATACATAGCCAGTGAGAAAATGAGGCAAGTATTTCAAGAATGTGCCGTAACGGCTGGTTTCCTAATTAGATTTACCAAAAATTTCTCACTGTTGACCTCCTAAACTCTCTAATTTTAAACATAATTAAGCTAAGCCTAAACCAAACTAACAAAAAATAATAAAACATTAAGCGAACAGAGAAATAAACAAAACAAAAATACCCAAATCTACTCTGAGGGTAACAGTGAGATTACATATAATCAGTTAATGTATTCCTTGCAGGGATTTATAAGTTAGTTTTGACAGATAATTATTAGTTCTATCATTTATAATGTAAGATAACGATTATATGGCTGTAGTGAGTATTTTGTATAGGGTGGTTCAGGGCATGATACATCTAAATTCTTCCTAAGTAAAATGCTCAGAAATAACAACGGTGAGCATATAGGTCAAGGATCAAAATTAGAACTACAGCTTCAACAATAGACATTATGGAAATTACACAGTAGACTCAGTAGCGGTTAGCTATCAGGGCTGAGAGAACAAAACAAAATCATGCCTATCAAACATTATAGCGCTCGAGGAGCCCCTCCCACATATATCCCAGTTGGATGGCCAAAGCACCCCAGGATAGTAGTGATTATGAACATATTTGAATAACTGATCTGATTTGGACATGTCTAAATAGAATGATGGGATAAAATAAGATAAATAAATAGTTAACCAGCCCCATACACAACCTCAGCCGTATATTATATCAGTCATACGTTCTTCCCCTCTGTATGCCAGTATTAAGGGGGGGCAATGTCGAAGCATCTGCAGGCAGGGATATACATAGATGGTGGCAGTTCTCCCCTGCAGCGATGTGATCTCTTAAACAATTGGAAGCCGTACCCTGATAATGTGTGAGCTAGCCTGGGGGGGGGGGGTGATATCAGCCAATGCCTCTTGCTTTGTGGGTGAGTTCAGGTATTCCCAGGGAACCACAGTCAAGCAGGCAGAGTGCTCGGTGTTCAAAACAACATAGGGAAGGCACTCCACTTGTAATATGCAAGCGTTGAGGGGAAAGCTTAACCGCTCTTCTTGCCAATGCATGGAGCCTAAGTGATGTTTCGGTAAGGAGCTGCAGGGCATCCGAAGGACCATCATCAGTTCCGGCATGTATAGAGATGGAGTCCTGCAGTGACTCAGACAAAGGCAATGATTCCATACCCTGTCCCTCAGCGCTCCGAGTTAGGCCCTCCACTAAGGCTTGTAGTCTGCGGGCATCAGTGAGCTCCTCTGGTTTTGTAGTATCCATAGCGGGTGAGCGTGAAAAATGCAGAGCCCGTTCCGCATAACAAGACATGGCTCCCTTGGTCAGATCTGAGAGGAGGATTGCCGGGTCGTCAGTTATCGCGGACCCCTGTAGATTGGTAGTAGGTAAGCATTGCGGTATTCGCGCAGAGAGGCAAACCTGTTCATTCACAGAGTTACGTTCCCCGGGGTAGGCCCCTCCATGTAAATGAATCGCTTTGTGCAAAGTTTCCAGGGTATGTGATAAGCGATCAAATACAGGCATGAAAGTTTCAATGAGCTGTGCGATAACATCGTTTTCTGTTGCCATCAGAAAGGAACACTATGTACAGTGTGGCGCCTAGAGACACGCCACTTATGCCAGATGGCCTTTTATTCTTAGTACGACTTCCGTGGAAGAGAAGATGAAAAATTCTCTATCTGCCTTGGTTCTCGGACACGTAGCTGTCAAGAGATATGCAGATGGCAATGGGTTCAGGCAGCTTAAAGGTTTTCTTTCGACAGAGTTCTCAGAGCTTCAGAAGAATGCTGCCATCTTGGAACGCCACCCACCGGAAGTCCTGAACAAGATAGCTTTTATTGCAAGAGACAACAAAAGATTCTATTCCCCAAGCGATATTGGAGACGTCTTTGCTGATTATTACAGCTGCTTATATCATATTTCTGAAGACCCCATTCGCATTTTGCTCCAACAACTGCTATTCTCGAGTTTCTTGATAAGCTGCAGCTGCCACAAGTCCCTGAGAACCTGGTGGATCTACTTGCAGCCCCCATCTCTGTAGAGGAAGTCGCGGCGACGATTAAGAGCCTCAAGGCACACAAATCTCCAGGCCCAGATGGTTTTGACGCCACATTTTATAAAAAATTCTCAGTTCTCCTATGTCCTATCCTAACTCGTGTGTTTGGTGAAGCCATGGACACTGGTAGTTTCCCTAGAGAATTCCTAGAGGCGTCAGTCATTACCATACCCAAACCCGGGAAGGACCCCTCATACTGTGAAAATTATCGACCAATCTCCCTCATAAATGGAGATGTAAAAATATACGCCAAGATCCTAACCTTGCGGTTGAACAGGACCCTACCAGTTTTAATCCACCCAGACCAGGTGGGGTTTACCCCTGGACGTCAGGGCTCGGACAATACAAGATGGTTATTAAACATCTTTTTTGAGGCGGCTACGCTCGGGATCCTGCTGGTTACCCTGTCGTTGGATGCTGAAAAAGTGTTCGACAGGGTCCGGTGGGATTACATGGTGGAGGTCTTACGCTCTTTCGGGTTTCCTGCCTCCTTCGTCACAGCAGTGATGGCTCTTTACTCAGGTCCATCAGCCAGAGTTAGGGGGTTGGGATTTGTATCTAGGGCCTTTGATATAAAGAACGGCACGAGACAGGGGTGTCCTCTGTCGCCTCTTCTTTTTGCCCTGATGATGGAGCCTCTAGCAATCAAGCTTCGATCAACTCCCTCCGTCCAGCCCTTAATACTTTATGACACTCCACATGTCCTGGAACTGTTTGCGGATGATTTGACAGTATTTCTATCTGAACCGGAAGAATCGCTTCCGGAACTATTCAAAATATTAGCTGAATTTGCTAATTTAACTTATTACAGACTTAACTATAATAAGACAGAAGCTTACGCTATAGGACTGTCTGAGGCCACATTAGAGAACTTGATAAGCTCTTACCCTTTTAAATGGTCCACAGAAGGATTAAAGCATTTAGGTATAATACTTTCCCATGACCCCAAACAAATTGTGGCCACGAACTATTGGTCCCTTCTTAGGGACTTTCAGCAGACCATTGCTGGTTGGAAAGTCTCGGAGGTGTCTTGGACGGGTAGGGTCGCGGCTCTGAAGATGCTGTTGCTCCCAAGGCTGATTTACCTTTTTAGGTGTCTTCCTGTCGCGGTCCCTGCATACCTTCTTAATCATTTCCAGTCTGTCTTCACAAAGTGCATTTGGAAAGACCGTCACGCGAGGTTGCCTCTAACTCAAACACAAAAGCCAAAAATATGTGGGGGCATCTCTGCACCTAACATTACTTATTACTACAAAGCAGCCATGCTTTTGCATATAACAGCTTGGGGTGTTCAGGATTGTTCCTCTCGCTGGTTCCAAATAGAACAAAGCTCATTACCGGCTGGAGTGGACTTGGCTGACCTCATATGGATCCCGGATCACTCTGAGGTCTTGAATGGAATCCATAGTCGCATAATCAAGGCCTGCTTGAGGTGTTGGAGGGAACTACGATCCCATGATTCGGTTGCGCCGCACCCCTCCCCAATACATTCAATTAAGGCTTTGATGCATTGCCTTCCTGAGTCCTATCCCAAGAAATGGGAGGCCTTGGGGATCAGACTGATTTTGGATCTTTATAGAGGGGATGTTCTGGCTATCCCACCCCACGCCTACCCAACAGAAAACTTCCCCAGAGAGTTACAGTTTGAGTATCTTCGCTTGGCCTCACTCCTTTTGTCTTGGGGATTTCATAAATCGAATACGCGAGTCCTCACCAAATGGGAGAGGAGATGGATGACAGGTAGATATCTACGAGGTACCCTATCATTTCATTACAAGCTACTACTTGACTCCCTACACTTCATTAAAACTCAGCCTACTGAGGACTGGGAGAGAGACATGGGGGTGGTGGCCTCTGAGGGGGCCTGGCAGCGTGCTCTCCAGGACGTAATTGCAGCGGTCCGTTGCTCTAATCTGTTTGAATTATATATTAAAATCCTACTCAGATGGTACTGGGTCCCGACCAGGTTGCACAGAATATTCCCCTGCCGTTCAGCGGAATGCTGGAGGGGTTGCACACAGAGAGGCACACACTTACATGTCTGGTGGGAATGCCCTAGGCTAGGGACCTTCTGGACTCAGGTAGCAGACTTACTAAGACAACTACGCTTGACAGAAAGTCTCACGGGAGACATGGCACTTTTTCACCTTGGACTGCAGGATCTCCCAAAGCCAACCCGGTCACTTTGTGTTATCATTCTCCTGGCAGAAAAACTTTTTATAGCGAGACAGTGGAAAAGAAACACATTTCTAACACTAGCTCCAGTACTGGAGACCCTTGACTATATTCAGAAAATGGAAGAATACTCGTTGAGAGTTGAGGGACGCTACGACCACTACTGTTCAATCTGGTTCTTATGGGATGACCATAAAAAGGGGGGAACTACTCCTAAACGAATACCCGGACCAGCTGACGGTTAGATTGATGCATAATACTTCTTGCTAGTCTGGTCCGGTTGAGGCCTGACCATTCCTTCCTATACCCCTTGGCCACTAACCCCTCTCATATACTCTACACTCAACCTCCCTTGGCTCCTCTCCTTTCCCTTCCCCCCCCCCTTCCTCTCTCCCTAGAAGAGGTTCTTCAGGTTTCTCGCCTTGCCAGCGCCCCACTTTGTTTGTTTGGTATGTTATGGTGTAAAGTTTATTCACATGTTGTCCATCAAAGATTAGCCTACGCTTATAAAACACCTGGTTTTCCTAACTAACAACGTGGACTCTTTGAGTCGAGAAACATGTCTTCAGATAAGTACCAGCTACCAGATCCCACAAGTGGATCTATATTACATTGTTGACGCCAGAGAGTTTAACTACTTAATACTGAGGCATTGATGAATGGCAATACCATGACTTGATTAGCGTCTTGTTTTATACTAGATTACTGTGTGAAATTTCTGACTTGTATTATTGTTTGAGCTGTTGTCCTTCATTTCAAGATTGTTACTCTAATTGTTTGCCTTAATAAAAATATTTATAAAAAATAAAAAAAATTTAGAATGTTTATACACATAAAGGGTTAAACTTTATTGTAAATTTGTTTTTGCCCAAAGGAAGGCAGCAGGCCTTCCTATCTGTCACAGGCTATGCTCCCACAGCAATATAATAATTATATTTTAATAAATAAACGTGCAGTTAACACCAAGAAATTAGAAATGTTTCTGCACACAAAAGATTAAAGGGACATTAAACACTAAATAAACACTAGAATGATGCATTCTAAGAAAATATTAGTCTGAGAATAACATGTAGATGTTATCAGGGACAGTTATAAATAGGTCACTAGAGTGTGCAGCCAATGGCTGTGTGGAATATAACAGTGTTTTGCACTTCCATTTCTAACAGGAACTGAAAAGCTCACAATTTTGGAATGGAATTACAGGCAAAGCCTAACATCGCCTAACATCGTGGACCTGAATACGCTCTCCATATTTATAAAAAAAAGCTGTGCACCAAGTACGGGGCGATGAGTATCGGACTGTTGTTAACTAACAGTCATCAATCTCGCTGCTATTCAACTTTTTACCAACTTTATTTATACCCTGTCACTAAACGCCGCCACTATACTAAAATGTTTAACCACTATCCCGCTGCTCCCGGACCCCGCCGCAACTGTAATAAAGTTATCAACCCCTATCCCGCTGCTCCCTGACCCCGCCGCAACTGTAATAAAGTTATTAACCCCTATCCCGCTGCTCCCGGACCCCGCCGCCACTAAATAAATGTATTAACCCCTAAACCTCTGGCCTCCCATATCACTACCATTAACTAAACCTATTAACCCCTAAACTGCCAGCCCCCCACATCGCCATAAACTAAATTAAGCTATTAACCCCTAAACCTAACAACCCGCTAACGTAACATTAAAATTACAGCATTCCTATCTTAAAATAAATTAAAACTTACCTGTAGAATTAAAATAAACTATTTTTAAACTATTAATTAACCTACCCTAACTATTATACTACAATTACATTAAATTAGCAATTAAATTAACTATATTACATATTTAAAAAATTACAGTTGCGGCGGGGTCCTGGAGCGGCGGGGTAGGGGTTAATAACTTTTATTTAGGTGGCTGGGATGTCGGGGTGGCAGATTATGGGTGTTTAGACTCGGGGCTTATGTTAGGGTGTTAGGTGTAAACGTTACTGGTTTTCTACCATAGAAATCAATGGGATATCTGGCAGCATCGAACATGAGCTTTCGCTGCTTTAAGACTCCCATTGATTTCTATGGTATCCGCGGCCTCCAGGGTGTCGGATTGAAAATCAGGTATGCTGGGCCGGAATCGCCGCAAGCGTACCGGTTAACTATTTGATAACTTTTAGAAAGTGTCAAATAGTGCCAAATGTGTATTCGGAACATCTGTAAGGACGTAAGCATCGATCTGTGTCAGATTGAGACTGGCGGATCGTATGTTACGTCACAGATTTCAACTTTTGCAGGTCTGTAGGGTTTGATAACTAGGTTGAATCAAGCTCGCCACAATTACGCTGCGGAATTCCTGCGTATTTGCGGTTGACGGCTTGATAAATATCCCCCATAGTGCAAAGTTTTTCTTCTATATACGATTTATCATGTTGTATTATCATTTCAAAGTGTTTAATGACCCTTTAAAATTGTAAAAAAAACTTTTTTTTTCACATCCCAAAAATGCCATCTAGTCTGCCTATCAGTCACAAGCTCTGCTACCACATCAATATTATTATTAATACACTAAGGGCTAGATTACAAGTAAAGCGCTAACGGTGCAGGTTAAATATGTAGCCATTATAAGTGGCTGGTTAATTCCCCCGCAAGCTTGTGGTAGCATTTTGCGCTATGTGAAATTAATCAGAGGCATCAAAACCTAAATTTTTTCTTTTGTGATTCAGATAGAGCTTGAAATTTTAAGCAACTTTCTAATTTACTCCTATTATCAAATTTTCTTTATTCTTTTGGTATCTTTATTTGAAATGCAAGAATGTAAGTTTAGATGCCGGCCCATTTTTGGTGAACAACCTGGGTTGTCCTTGCTGATTGGTGGATAAATTCATCCACCAGTCAAAATGTGCTGTCCGGACTCTGAACCAAGAAAAAAGCTTAGGGGGTCGATCCGATAAAAATCGTCGCCCGCAAAAGCTGGCGACACCAATATTTGCGCGGGTTTGGTATCCTATATACGGCTTAACCTAGAAGTTACGCGTGTATATTTCTGCCGTCGCCCGTAGTTTTTTGGGCCATAGGCAGGTATACCAAACCCGCGCAGTTTGGTATCCAATATACAGCATAAGGACTTACGTGGCGAAAATGGAGAAATCTTACTCCATTTTCACCTCGCCACAAAAAGCAGCCGTAAGAAGCCTTACGCTGACTATTGGAGCCCCGTAACTCCCTAAACTGGCTGCTAAAATAAACCTAACACCTAACGCATGCGCAATGTCTATCTCCCTGTCAACCGCGATCCCCCGCCGCAATCCATAATAAAGTATTTAACCCCTAAACCGTCGCCATCTACATAAACTAACCCCCTACTGTGAGCCCCTAAAACTGCCACCATCTAACTGATCTATCCCCTAATGTGAACCCCTTACACCGCCGCCATCTATATTAAAATTATTAACCCCTAATTTAATCTACCTACCCTGCCGCCAGCTATATTATCTATATTAACCCTAAGTATATTATAGTTAATATAGTTATTACATTATATATATTAACTATATTAACCCTAATTATATTAGGGTTAATATAGTTAATATAGTTACTATAGTATTTATATAAACTATATTAACTCTATCTAACCCTAACACCCCTAACTAAATTCTTATTAAATAAATCTAATTCGGGGGCGGAGCCAACTGCCGACTGGAATGGACGCTTTCATTTAGAGCTCCTGGACCAAGTTCTATTCCAAATAACTAAAAAGCTGTTTTTTCAGGGAAAAAACAATAGCCTGTGTGCGACCTCACTTCAGCTCATTAAGCAGACACCCAAGAGATATAAATCTGGTGTAGCGCTCCTACATGAAGCAGCTCCGAAGCTCCCAAAACCACAACGCCATTTTAACCCTCACTCTGCAACGTAGCAAGGTAGCTTATCTGAGTATAACTCTACAAAACGAATAACAGGTGTCATTCTGATGGGAGAAAATCTGGACCTGCAACCGGACTACTCCTTATCTTACTTCTAACACCTTAACCTGTTGGATACATAAAATACGATACCGTGCATTCGGAGCTGCTGATCCCCCCCTAGCCTCCCCCCCCCCTTTTCTGTTCTCCTTACTGGTATCTGGGCCTCAGCATACTCGAAATTGCTTTTCCGGCGACATGGAGCACATCGATGAGTAGGAGTTAACAATTCTCCAGCAATGGGATGATCACTTTACAGACCTCCGGCAGAGCTTGTTAGCGGTTATGGAATTAGCCAGATCTCTCCCACAAATCCCACAAACAGCCCTGCAGCACGGAGGCTGGGAGGTTTCACATCAGTTCGCGGGTCCGCTGGCTCTGCAGGAGGATGAAGCTACTAGTGACCGGAATTCCTCAGAGCTCACTGGTGAGTCCCCCCACGCTAAGCCACTAGACACTGAGACTTTATTTGACAGCGGGGCAGAAGACATATTATACACCGCAGACCCGCACTCTTCCCGCACTCACATGGCCTCCAGCTGGGGTGGAACAAGAATTCAAATGGGGGACTTGTTTATACCTGCCAAGCTTATCGGACCCCATTATGATCTTGTGGGGATCTCTTCCACCTTACTACTTGATCACTTGATCTCGGAAGGGTTCTGAGACAAACTCTGAGCCACATCTATGAACTTGATCGATTTGACTCAGCTAAGTTAAAATCTGGTGTTGGCTAGATGCTCACATAGCTTTATATTTGCCTATATGTGTTGTACTAGACATTATCTACCCACAAGGTTTAATGACTCTTTTCCCTTTCTATGTTATGTTATCAGTCCCACGTGGGCAACAATACTGTTACGTTATTCTATGTGTGTATGTTCTAGTTAACTGATAATAATTCTGACAGTTTATGCTACAGCTATTTTTTATTTTCCTTATTTCATAAGCCCTTTGAAAGGGGATATTTGAGTATTTCTGCTCTTTTTAAGTTGCTCTTGTGTTTCAAGGACCTGATCTAGAAAGCTCTCTTAACACCACTAACGCTAACAACTAACTTGGTGATGGAGGAATCCCTAGAACATTAGCTGACATAGAGAAAGTTGTAACCGCTACTCCCAACTAGAAATTGAACATTAAAGTTATTTGACTTTTTAAAAATAAAATCCCTTGTCACCCTTGGTCTCCTTAAGAGATAAGAATAGCCTAGACCCCATACTTATTCATGAATAGGTGTTTTTCAAGTTTTAATTTTCCATTTATACCCTCCCACCATGCACATCTCTACTTATAATCTCATGGTTATATATCTCTGATCATTAACTAGTATTATGTCACCCAAGGAGACCATTCCGCTCAGAGACAGTTCACATATATCTTTCTTACTAATCCCTCATTTTTATATCCTCCTCACCCCAGATACCAGAAATCCTTCTTACCCTCTTTTTCCCTTTCTTAACATAAGCGGCTCTCGCCCGCTGTATTCCTTTCTTCTCTTCTTTCCAAGCAAACCATAAATCTAGCTCCCTTCTATGCCTTAATTCACTTTTAACAGATTAACCACACTATGATTGGTATAGGGAATCAGGGACCACTCTCATAACTGATAAAATAAAACAGAGGCATCCTGATAGTATGCCCAGATACTGATAATAATTATATACTAGTTGCTAACTCTAACTTTATATCGATCTCAAGTAATACAAAAACAACTTTAGATCTTATATTATAACATATATCGGATACTACTCCCTTACTGATAAACCTGAGATTTGATATATTTGAAGTTCTCTTGAATAGACCTGGTATGAGGTATTCCAGGACTTTAGGTGCAACTGTAGTAATGGTAATGTTGGTACTTTAAAGTTAAGACAATGTCTTACTTCATTTTTATATATGTGAAATGTTTGTTTATCCTTACCATTTTCAATTTGTGCCTGGACATGATTTCTTGTTATGTAAAAATCATTTATTGCCTCAATAAAAATTTTATAAAAAAAATAAATAAATCTAATTCATATTATAAACTAAAATATTCCTATTTAAATCTAAATACTTACCTATAAAATAAACCCTAAGATAGCTACAATGTAATTAATAATTACATTATAGCTATGTTAGGGTTTATATTTATTTTACAGGTAAATTGTTAATTATTTTAACTAGGTATAATAGCTATTAAATAGTTATTACCTATTTAATAGCTACCTAGTTAAAATAATTACCCAATTACCTGTAAAATAAATCCTAACCTAAGTTACAAATACACCTACACTATCAATAAATTAAAGAAACTACAAATATCTATCTAAAAATACAATTAAATAAACTAAACTAAATTACAAAAAAAACCAAACACTAAATTACAAAAAATAAAAAAAAGATTACAAGATTTTTAAGCTAATTACACCTATTCTAAGCCCCCTAATAAAATAATAAACCCCCAAAATAAAAAAAATTCCCTACCCTATTCTAAATTAAAAAAAGTTCAAAGCTCTTTTACCTTACCAGCCCTTAAAAGGGCCTTTTGTGGGGGCATGCCCCAAAGAAACTGCTCTTTTGCCTGCAAAAAAAAACACAATACCACCCCCCAACATTACAACCCACCACCCACATACCCCTAATCCAACCCAAACCCCCGCTTAAATAAACCTAACACTACCCCCCCTGAAGATCTCCCTACCTTGTATTCACCCCGCCGGGCAGAACTCCTCATCCAATCCGGGCGATGTCTTCCAGCAAGCGGCAGTGAAGTCTTCTTCCATCCGGGCGATGTCTTGAAGCGAGCGGCAGAGAGTCTTCTTCCATCGGCAATGTCTTCAAGCAAATCGGCATCTTCAATCTTCTTTGTTCGCTCCTCCGCCGCGGAGCATCCATCCTGCACGACGACTTCCCGACGAATGAGGTTCCTTTAAATGACGTCATCCAAGATGGCGTCCGTCGAATTCCGATTGGCTGATAGGATTCTATCAGCCAATCGGAATTAAGGTAGAAAAATCTGATTGGCTGATTGAATCAGCCAATCAGATTCAAGTTCAATCCGATTGGCTGATTGGTTCAATATAGTTAATATAGCTGGCGGCGGTGTAGGGGGATTAGATTAGGGGTTAATACATTTATTATAGGTGGCCGCGGTGTAGGGGGATGTAGATTGTAGGCAAAAGAGCAGTTTACTTTGTGACAAAGCCCCGCCAAAAGCCCTTTTAAGGGCTGGCAAAAGAGCTGTTACTTTGGGGCAATGCCACGCAAAAAGCCCTTTTCAGGGCTATTTGTAGGGTTAGACTTAGGTTTAGTGGTAGGGATAGTTTAGTATTTTAGGGGTTAAATAATTTAATATAGATGGCGGCGAGGTAGGGGGATTAGATTAGGGGTTAATAATTTTAAAATAGATAGCGGCGGGGTAGGGGCTCACTTTAGGGGGTAGGTAAGGTAGATGGCGGCGGTGTTAGGGGCTCACTTTAGGGGGTTATAGATTTAATATAGCTGGCGGCGGTTTAGGGGTTAATAACTTTATTAGGTAGCGGCGGGCTCCGGGAGCGGCGGTTTAGGGGTTAATACATATTTTATTGTTAGGCTAGTGAGGGGGGATAGCGGATAGAGAGTTAGACGTGTCGGGCTATGTTAGGGAGGCGTGTTAGACTTGTCGGGCTATGTTAGGGAGGCGTGTTAGACAGTGCAGGTGATTTAGACTTTAGTCAGGTTTTGTAGGCGCCGGCAGTTTCTAACGTGCTGCAAGTCACTGGCGACACCAGAAATTTGTACTTGCGCAGATTTCTGGACATCGCTGGTTTGTCAGACTTACGGCACGTTAGCATCTGACGGCGACATATATGGGATAGCTCGAGTTGCGAGCTGAAACTGCGGGCGACGCGGGTTCCCTCGCTTGCGCCGCAAACTACGATCTATATCGGATCGACCCCCTGATGCCTTCTTTTTCAAATAAATATAGCAAAAGAACGAAGAAAAATTGATAATAGGATTAAATTAGAAAGTTGCTTAAAATTGCATGCTCTATCTAAATCACAATTTTGGGTTCACCGTCCCTTTTATATATATATATGTATATGCTTCTATAAAAAATACAAGAGGGAATGGTAAAATTGCACTTTAACAGTAATAATCATAAGCCTCCATAAAGGTTTTCGATTCCACTCAACCCACTTAGTACTCAAATGTCCGTATAGGTAAAAGTAGACAAAACAGTCCTGTAAAACCCTTCACAAATGTTTCCCCATCAGATAGCCGAAAAAGTCAGACCAAACAAGCAGTGAAATATATCTCCCGTAGTACAGGTAATATGCGGTGGTACAGAGTCAGTGTTCAGTGACACTAAGGCAGCTTATAGCTGTAATGACTCACCGCTCCAGACAACCTTGAGGCTGCGTGTCCGTGTTCACTTCTCTGCTGCTAACTTTCGGCGTCCTGCGTAGATCCTGACTCTGAGATCCGACCGGTTCCAATCACATGGTATGCTGAAAGCGCCTCAGCCAATAGGATCCTTGTGCCTGCCAGGAGGCTCCAGGTGAATAACGCTGGGGAGAAAACACTCATCCAAGGGCAGAAGGGGGAGTAGAAAAGAGGCTAGCTCCTGCTCAAGCCTGGGAAATGCTGGTAAATAAAGCCAAAAAAGAAAGATGTGTCCAGGCTGAGTAAAAGTAAAACGTCCTTTATTCAAATTCCACTTGGCATAAAAACAAATGCATGGGTGTCCAGCACAAACAAAGTGAACAAATACTCAGCTAACATGTTTCGGTCAAAACCGTGAAAACCGTAATCATAGCTAAAGTGAGTACAATGTGCTGGCTATATAAAAGCATAGAACAGCTCTTATTGGATAAAATTAAAACCAATAGATAGGTCACAATGTTCGATCAATCAAGTAATAAACTTCAAAACTATATATCCTGTCATGAACCTAAGATAGGAACAAAACATATATCATATATCTTGTACAGCCTATAAAAAGATAGACAAGTGTCATACGAGGGTACATGGCAATACAAGTAAAATTGATGAATGGATAAATATAGCAAAAGTTTGTCATAATAGATATAATAATTTCATGTCAGCAATAATACAACATATCATATCATAAGAACCTCCAAGGACTGGTTAAATAACACAGCCACTATAACTCCTTCATGGAAGTCATATCTTAAAAAGATGGGGGCCAAGTATGGATATATGTATGTATATACACAGTCAATTAAAGAGAAAAAGCAAACATATATATATACATATACAGTGCAATGCAAGGAACTGTAACACTATTTAATCAGACAATCACACTAAGTCAGGGTACTAGTCATATTAAGTATATGTAAATACCAAAACACAATGCAAAAAACAGATCATGTGTTTGTGTCCAATAAATAATAATAACAGTGACCATTATTTATAGTTATGACTAATAGGACTTATGCTTATATTAAATATGCATAACATGTATACCTGAATATACACATACTAAGAAGTATATGATATATTAAGTATAAGATGTAAGTTGTATCCTTGTATTAAATAACAAAGACCGTTAGGACTTACACTTATGTTGGAATATACACTACATGTATACATATATACACTTAAAGAAGTATATAGTATATATAATGTAGGTTGTAAGATGTAAGATGAAAAATTGGTTAAAAATAGTTGTAGAAGAGAAAGGGGAAACAGTGCTGGGCAAAACAAGATAGTACCAAGGGGAAAAATCACTTCCAATAATTGATCAAATCGTATTAGGAATTAAGTCCCCCTGGTACACTAGTCCGTAGTTTGAAAATCCATTCCGTAGTTTGATCCCTGTCCCCTCCTCTTGAAAGTCTCCCTAGTAACTTCAGGCCTGAATTCATCAGACACAATGGTAAATTCACAAGGCCTGCACCTTGTCCTGCCACACATCCCCCTATGGCGTAACCAAGAGCTTTGTCCTCTCGGATTATTGACCGATATCTCTGACAGAGCCAAGATATTCCCAAGTGTCCTACTCTTCCTATATGAGCAGCGTAGTCCTCCCTCTACACAGTTCACAAGTCTATCGTCAGCTGACAATAAACTGAAATGTTTATTTATAATTCTACAGATATCCTTGTATTCTGTACTGTAGTCCGTTACAAACGTGACTTTTACCTTTACACTAGTGGCCAATTGGTCCCTATGTCGATTAGATCCCTTTAAAAGGGTACCTCGGTCCAAGTGATCAACCTGTCTCTGCGCTCTATTGATCACATGATTGGGATAGCCTCTCTCTCTAAGTCTATTCTTCATTTCACAACTTTGTTCCAGGCAAGTGTTTACTTCACTACAATTCCGTTTAACCCAGATAAGTTGTCCCTTGGCTACCGCCATAGGGACATGTGCAGGGTGACAACTCTTTCCATGGAGTAAAGTGTTCTTTGTGATAGGCTTCCTATACATATTACTATGGATCTGTCCATTCTCATATGCCGTTAGAGTCAAGTCTAAATAGTTAATGGTTCTGGGCTGTTTCTCAAATGTGAATTTCAACCCCACCGTGTTCACATTCAGAGTATTGATGAAATCAATCAATGCTGTCTCTGAACCCTGCCAGATAAAAGCAGGTCGTCAATATAGCGCCTATAGAAGGCAATGTTGTCTATGAACCTATTATCATCTCCATAGATGTGGGACAGCTCCCACCAACCCATGAATATGTTGGTGTATGAGGGCGCAAATTTGGCCCCCATAGCTGTCCCACACCTCTGGAGATAATAGCTTTCACCAAAGCGGAAATAATTATGAGTGAGTGTGAACTTGGTGACCCTCACAATAAATTCCACCAGGTCTGCATCAAAATCAGAAAAATTTCAGAGAAAAAAGGACAGAGCCTTAAGACCCTCATCATGTGGAATCGAGGAATAGAGAGCCACCACGTCTACAGTCAACCACATATGTTCATGAATATTCCAAGAAAATGTATCCATAAGATTAAGTAGATCTTTAGAATCTTTGAGGTAACTCTGTAACAAAGTTACCAATGGATACAAAATAGTATCAAGCCATTGGGACAAGTGTTCAAGCAGAGAGCCTATCCCACTCACTATGGGACGCCCCTGTACTTCAATCAAAGTCTTGTGCACTTTAGGAAGATGGTGGAAGATAGGTACCACCGGATGTTCAATAAATAAATAATCATGGGTGTCTTTGTCAAAAAACCCATCTTCCAACCCATCATCCAGAAGTGCCCTGAGTTCTCTTTGAAAAGTCTCAGTGGGATCTTTGCCCAGTTTCTGATAATTCATTTCATTATGTAATTGTTTATGTGCCTCTATTTCATACTGAGATTTATCCAAGACAACCACAGAACCACCCTTATCTGCTGAGCGAATGACCAAACCGTCATTCTGTTGTAACTCAAGTAATGCCTGTCTTTCACGATATGATAGATTCAACCTGTGATTATTAGTCTCACATTTGGCAGAGGATAGGGATGTGAGATCTCTTTCTATCCTTTTGAAAAAGGTTTCTAGGATGGGCCCACCATACTGTATAGGATACAATTCTGATGTTTTTTTAAAACCACTAAAACTTCTAGTAGTATGTGTCCCTTCTTCAATAGTCCCTTGCCTCTCCAAATCTGTCAGAGATAAAAACATCACATGACTCAACAAATGATAGGGAAACATTTTCATGTGTAGATGTATGGCTGTGTCCTGGGTTATGTCTTGTGTCAGTATTTTCACCCTGAAAAAATTTCTTTAAAGTCAAATTCCTAATTAGCCTGTTCACATCCAACATAGTGTTGAAGAGATTAAAGGAAGTAGTAGGGGCAAAATTCAAACCATAACTGAGAACCTTTAATTGTGTGTCTGACAGGGTCGTGGTAGACAGATTAATCACATTATATTTATTGTCACATGAGATCATTATTGGTACTTTGTATTCTTGTTCAACCTCTGAGGGTACCTCTTCTCCTGGCCTATCCCGGTCTTGTCTTGGGTCTGGTGAAAAACCTGTTCAAAAACCCTGCGGTCTTCCCCTGTGGTAATCATGTCACTGTTAGATGTCTGGTTGGTACTACTTATATACTTAGTACCTTTCATATTATGAGTCTTATTTTGTGCTTTGTTTTTAGCTGTGTTTACCACCTGTGTAGTGTATTCCTTAGATATCACTACTTCTGTAATTGATGCACTTACTGAACTATTAATACTTACTTGTTTCTGTGTACTATGTGTATTTTTCAAAATACCTTTTGGCACCACTGTAGGTTTTCTACCTCTCCCTCTACCTCTACTCCTAGACCTCCCTCTCCTATTACTAGAGCTATTCTTAGAATGATGCCAAACATAGACCATCTGATTATCATAGTCTGCTTGGTCCCTAAGATACAATTGGTATGCTTGATATTAAGAATCTCATTTTTAGACTCCATAAGTGCTGATCTTAGAATACCATCAAACTTAGGATAATCCAATTCTAATTTCCTATTATTCAATTCTACCTGTAGTAGATCAATTTCACTCCTGACATTATTTAACATTTTGGTCTTGTACAAAATTAACAAATGCATCAATCTAATTGAACATTCAGTCAATACAGTATTCCAAGTTTCAATAAATTCCTTGTCTGAGACTTCAAATGTGGGGTATTTATTTAGTCTAAGACCCCTTGGTATAATGTTCAATTTAATATATTTCTCAAATGTCCATACTTCAAATTGAAGCTTATGTTCCTTGATGAGTAATATTTCTATATCATCAAACAATTTGCTCAAGGAATAGGTAGAAATGTCCGTAGAAAAGACTGTGTCCAGTTCCTGGTTGCCATACCCTCTCTCTGTCATAGGTAACAGGGAATAATAGTTAACAATGCTGGATCCCTCCATTTGAGGAGCTATAACTGTGCAATGTACCAAAAAATGCTGCCAGCAAGCACAAATACAAAAAATACAAGAGGGAATGGTAAAATTGCACTTTAACAGTAATAATCATAAGCCTCCATAAAGATTTTCGATTCCACTCAACCCACTTAGTACTCAAATGTCCGTATAGGTAAAAGTAGACAAAACAGTCCTGTAAAACCCTTCACAAATGTTTCCCCATCAGATAGCCGAAAAAGTCAGACCAAACAAGCAGTGAAATATACCTCTCGTAGTACAGGTAATATGCGGTGGTACACAGTCAGTGTTCAGTGACACTAAAGCAGCTTATAGCTGTAATGACTCACCGCTCCAGACAACCTTGAGGCTGCGTTCCGGCCAGTGCAGAAGTGCTTCTCTGCTGCTAACTTTCGGCGTCCTGCGTAGATCCTGACTCTGAGATCCGACCGGTTCTGGTCACATGGTATGCTGAAAGCGCCTCAGCCAATAGGATCCTTGTGCCTCCCAGGAGGCTCCAGGTGAATAACATCCAAGGGCAGAAGGGGGAGTGGAAAAGAGGCTAGCTCCTGCTCAAGCCTGGGAAATGCTGGTAAATAAAGCCAAAAAAGAAAGAAGTGTCCAGGCTGAGTAAAAGTAAAACATCCTTTATTCAAATTCCACTTGGGATAAAAACGAATGCATGGGGGTCCAGCACAAACAAAGTGAACAAATACTCAGCTAACATGTTTCGGTCAAAACCGTAATCATAGCTAAAGTGAGTAATATGTGCTGGCTGTTTAAAAGCCTAGAACAGCTCTCATTGGATACAATTAAAACCAATAGATAGGTCACAATGTTCGATCAATCAAGTAATAAACTTCAAAACTATATATCCTGTCATAAACCTAAGATAGGAACAAAACATATATCATATATCATGTACAGCCTATAAAAAGATAGACAAGTGTCATACGAGGGTAAATGGCAATACAAGTAAAATAGATGAATGGATAAATATCGCAAACGTTTATCATAATAGATATAATAATTTCATGTCAGCAATAATACAACATATCATATCATAAGAACCTCCAAGGACTGGTTAAATAACACAGCCACTATAACTCCTTCATGGAAGTCATATCTTAAAAAGATGGGGCCAAGTATGGATATATGTATGTATATACACAGTCAATTAAAGAGAAGAAGCAAACATATATATACTGTACATATACAGTGCAATGCAAGGAACTGTAACACTATTTAATCAGACAATCACACTAAGTCAGGGTACTAGTCATATTAAGTATATGTAAATACCAAAACACAATGCAAAAAAAAGATCATGTGTTTGTATCCAATAAATAATAATAACAGTGACCATTATTTATAGTTATGACTAATAGGACTTATGCTTAGATTAAATATGCATAACATGTATACCTGAATATACACATACTAAGAAGTATATGATATATTAAGTATAAGATGTAAGTTGTATCCTTGTACCACCGGATATTCAATAAATAAATAATCATGGGTATCTTTGTCAAAAAAATATCTTCCAAACCATCATCCACAAGTGCCCTGAGTTCTCTTTGAAATGTCTCTGTGGGATCTTTGCCCAGTTTCTGATAATTCATTTCATTATGTAATTGTCTATGTGCCTCTCTCACATACTCAGATTTATCCAAGACAACCACAGAACCACCCTTATCTGCTGAGCGAATGACCAAACCGTCATTCTGTTGTAACTCAAGTAATGCCTGTCTTTCACAATATGATAGATTCAACCTGTGATTATTAGGGGGGTAGTTATCAACGTGTCTATTTTACCTGTCTTCGCCGGCCCAATACGCCCGCCTAAGCTCGCCTCACATCGCCGCCGCAGACCTGCAAAAATTCGCCTAAGTTATCAAGAAAGCTGTCAAAACGCCACGCACCAAGTACGGGGCGATGAGCAGCGGACTGTGAGAGTTATCACTCATCCGATCTCGCTGCTCTTCGGCTTTTTTACAGCTTTCTTGCTAGCCTGTCACTAAGCACCCACACTAAACTACACTGTTCTACCCCCTATACCGGCACCCCGGAGCCCCCCGCAACTCAATAAAGTTAGTAACCCCTAAACCGCCGCTCCTAGACCCCGCCACAACTCTTATAAATGTATTAACCCCTAAACCGCCGCTCCCGGACACCGCCGCAACCTACATTATACCTAGTAACCCCTATCCTGCCCCCCTATACCGTCGCCCTCTATAATAAAGTTATTAACCCCCTATCCTGCTGATCCCGCACCTCGCCGCAACTAAATAAATAGTTTAACCCCTAAACCGCCGCTCCCTGACCCCGCCGCAACTATAATAAATGTATTAACCCCTAAACCGCCGCTCCCGGACCCTGCCGCAACCTATATTAAATTTATTAACCCCTAATCTGCCCCCCTACACCGTCCCCACCTATAATACATTTATTAGCCCCTATCCTGCCCCCCACTACACCGCCGCCACTGTAATAAAATTATTAACCCCTAAACCTAAGTCTAACCCTAACACCCCCCTAACTTAAATATTAATTAAATAAATCTAAATAATATTTCTATTATGAACTAAATTAATCCTATTTAAAACTAAATACTTACCTATAAAATAAACCCTAATATAGCTACAATATAAATAATAATTATATTGTAGCTATGTTAGGATTTATTTTTATTTTACAGGTAACTTTCAATTTATTTTAACTAGGTACAATAGCTATTAAATAGTTATTAACTATTTAATAGCTTACCTAGCTAAAATAAAGAGAAATTTACCTGTAAAATAAAAACTAACCTAAGTTACAATTACACCTAACACTACAGTATACTTAAATAAATTATTCCTATTTAAAACTAAATACTTACCTGTGAAATAAACCCTAAGATAGCTACAATGTAATTAATAATTACATTGTAGCTATCTTAGGATTTATATTTATTTTACAGGCAACTTTGTATTTATTTTAGCTAGTTAGAATAGTTATTAAATATGTATTAACTATTTAATAACTACCTAGCTAAAAGAAATACAAAATTACCTGTAAAATAAATCCTAACCTAAGTTACAATTAAACCTAACACTACACTATCATTAAATAAATAAATTAAATAAATTAAATACAAATAAATGCCCCAAAGAATTCAGTTCTTTTGCCTGTAAAAGAAAACTACAACCCCCCCAACATTAAAACCCACCACCCACATACCCCTAATCTAACCCAAACCCCCCTTAAAATAACCTAACACTAATCCCCTGAAGATCATCCTACCTTTAGTCGTCTTCACTCAGCCGAGCCACCGATGGAACTGAAGAGGAGATCCGGAGCGGCAGAAGTGATCCTCCAAGGGGCGCTGAAGAAATCTTCCATCCGATGAAGTGATCCTCCAGGCGGCGCTGAAGAAGTCTTCTATCCGGGCGATGTCATCTTCCAAGCGGCGCTGAAGAAGTCTTCTATCCGGGCGATGTCATCTTCCAAGCGGGGTCTTCAATCTTCAATCTTCATCCCGCCGACGCGGAACATCCTTCTTTCCCGACGGACTACCGACGAATGAAGGCTCCTTTAAGGGACGTCATCCAAGATGGCGTCCCTTCAATTCCGATTGGCTGATAGGATTCTATCAGCCAATCGGAATTAAGGTAGGAATTCTGATTGAATCAGCCAATCAGATTGAAGTTCAATCCGATTGGCTGATCCAATCAGCCAATCAGATTGAGCTCGCATTCTATTGGCTGATCCGATCAGCCAATAGAATGCGAGCTCAATCTGATTGGCTGATTCAATCAGCCAATCAGATTTTTCCTACCTTAATTCCGATTGGCTGATAGAATCCTATCAGCCAATCGGAATTGAAGGGACGCCATCTTGGATGACGTCCCTTAAAGGAGCCTTCATTCGTCGGTAGTCCGTCGGGAAAGAAGGATGTTCCGCGTCGCGGGATGAAGATTGAAGATTGAAGACCCCGCTTGGAAGATGACATCGCCCGGATAGAAGACTTCTTCAGCGCCGCTTGGAAGATGACATCGCCCGGATAGAAGACTTCTTCAGCGCCGCCTGGAGGATCACTTCATCGGATGGAAGATTTCTACAGCGCCCCTTGGAGGATCACTTCTGCTGCTCCGGATCTCCTCTTTAGTTCCATCGGTGGCTCGGCTGAGTGAAGACGACTAAAGGTAGGATGATCTTCAGGGGATTAGTGTTAGGTTATTTTAAGGGGAATTTGGGTTAGATTAAGGGTATGTGGGTGGTGGGTTTTAATGTTGGGGGGGGGGGGTTGTATTTTTCTTTTACAGGCAAAAGAGCTGAATTCTTTGGGGCATGCCCCACAAAAGGCCCTTTTAAGGGCTGGTAAGGTAAAAGAGCTTTGAACTTTTTTAATGTAGAATAGGGTAGGGAATTTTTTTATTTTTGGGGGCTTTGTTATTTTATTAGGGGGCTTAGATTAGGTGTAATTAGCTTAAAATTTTTGTAATATTTTTTAAATGTTTGTAACCTATTTTTTATTTTTTGTAACTTAGCTTTTTTATTTTTTGTACTTTAGTTAGTTTATGTAATTGTATTTAATTGTAGTTATTTGTATTTAATTTATTTAATTTATTTAATGATAGTGTAGTGTTAGGTTTAATTGTAACTTAGGTTAGGATTTATTTTACAGGTAATTTTGTATTTCTTTTAGCTTGGTAGTTATTAAATAGTTAATAACTATTTAATAACTATTCTAACTAGCTAAAATAAATACAAAGTTGCCTGTAAAATAAATATAAATCCTAAAATAGCTACAATGTAATTATTAATTACATTGTAGCTATCTTAGGGTTTATTTTACAGGCAAGTATTTAGTTTTAAATAGGAATAATTTATTTAATGATAGTGTAGTGTTAGGTGTAATTGTAACTTAGGTTAGTTTTTATTTTACAGGTACATTTCTCTTTATTTTAGCTAGGTAAGCTATTAAATAGTTAATAACTATTTAATAGCTATTGTACCTAGTTAAAATAAATTGAAAGTTACCTGTAAAATAAAAATAAATCCTAACATAGCTACAATATAATTATTATTTATATTATAGCTATATTAGGGTTTATTTTATAGGTAAGTATTTAGTTTTAAATAGGATTAATTTAGTTCATAATAGAAATATTATTTAGATTTATTTAATTAATATTTAAGTTAGTGGGGTGTTAGGGTTAGACTTAGATTTAGGGGTTAATAATTTTATTACAGTGGCGGCGGTGTAGTGGGGGGCAGGATAGGGGTTAATAAATTTATTATAGGTGGCGACGGTGTAGGGGGGGCAGATTAGGGGTTAATAAATTTAATATAGGTTGCGGCAGGGTCCGGGAGCGGCGGTTTAGGGGTTAATACATTTATTATAGTTGCGGCGGGGTCAGGGAGCGGCGGTTTAGGGGTTAATATGTATAGAGTAGCTTGCGGTGGGCTCCGGGAGCGGCGGTTTAGGGGTTAACATATTTATTATAGTGGCGTTGGGCTCCGGGAGTGGCGGTTTAGGGGGTAATAACTTTATTTAGTTGTGGCGGTGTAGGGGGGGCAGATTAGGTGTGTTTAGACTCGGGGTACATGTTAGGGTGTTAGGTGTAGACAGCTCCCATAGGAATCAATGGGATGTCTGTCAGCAGCGAACTTGTACTTTCGCTATGGTCAGACTCCCATTGATTCCTATGGGATCCGCCGCCTCCAGGGCGGCGGATTGAAATCCAGGTACGCTGGGCCGTAAAAGTGCCAAGCGTACCTGCTAGTTTTTTGATAACTAGCAAAAGTAGTCAGATTGTGCCGCACTTGTGTGCGGAACATCTGGAGTGACGTAAGAATCGATCTGTGTCAGACTGAGTCCGGCGAATCGAAGCTTACGTCACAAAATTCTACTTTTGCCGGTCTCTAGCCTTTGATAACTAAGGCGAATCAGCCTCGCCACAAATACGCTGCGGAATTCCAGCGTATTTGAGGTTGACGGCTTGATAACTAAGCCCCTTAGTCTCACATCTGGCAGAGGATAGGGACGTGAGATCTCTTTCTATCCTTTTGAAAATGGTTTCTAGGATGGGCCCACGATACTGTATAGGAAAAAATTCTGATGTTTTTTTAAAACCACTAAAACTTCTAGTAGTACTTGTCCCTTCTTCAATAGTCCTTTGCCTCTCCAAATCTGCCAGATATAAAAACATCACATGACTCAGCAAATGATAGGGAAACATTTTCATGTGTAGATGTATGTCTGTGTCCTGGGTTATGTCTTGTGTCAGTATTTTCACCCTGAAAATATTTCTTTAAAGTCAATTTCCTAATTAGCCTGTTCACATCCAACACTAGGTTTAGGAATCATTAGTCCACCATAAAATTAGGTGAAGCAAGCACCCCTTTGGTTAAACATTTCAAGAATATACACAACAAAAGCAACGCCACATTCCGGTGGCAAGCCATTGAATGGGTAAAAAAATTACCCTCAAGAGGAGGGAACAGGGATCAGTTGCTGGGCAAACGTGAGATGTTTTGGATTTTCAAACTACGGACTAGAGTACCAGGGGGACTTAATTCCGAATACAATTTGATCAATTATTGGAAGTGATTTTTCCCCTTGGTACTATCTTGTTTTGCCCAGCACTGTTTCCCCTTTCTCTTCTACACCTATTTTTAACCCATTTTTCATCTTGCATCTTACAACCTACATTATATATACTATATACTTCTTTAAGTGTATATATGTATACATGTAGTGTATATTCCAACATAAGTGTAAGTCCTAACGGTCTTTGTTATTTAATACAAGGATACAACTTACATCTTATACTTAATATATCATATACTTCTTAGTATGTGCATATTCAGGTATACATGTTATGCATATTTAATACACTGTGTGCAGAATTATTAGGCAAATGAGTATTTTGACCACATCATCCTCTTTATGCATGTTGTCTTACTCCAAGCTGTATAGGCTCGAAAGCCTACTACCAATTAAGCATATTAGGTGATGTGCATCTCTGTAATGAGAAGGTGTGTGGTCTAATGACATCAACACCCTATATCAGGTGTGCATAATTATTAGGCAACTTCCTTTCCTTTGGCAAAATGGGTCAAAAGAAGGACTTGACAGGCTCAGAAAAGTCAAAAATAGTGAGATATCTTGCAGAGGGATGCAGCACTTTTAAAATTGCAAAGCTTCTGAAGCGTGATCATCGAACAATCAAGCGTTTCATTCAAAATAGTCAACAGGGTCGCAAGAAGCGTGTGGAAAAACCAAGGCGCAAAATAACTGCCCATGAACTGAGAAAAGTCAAGCGTGCAGCTGCCAAGATGCCACTTGCCACCAGTTTGGCCATATTTCAGAGCTGCAACATCACTGGAGTGCCCAAAAGCACAAGGTGTGCAATACTCAGAGACATGGCCAAGGTAAGAAAGGCTGAAAGACGACCACCACTGAACTAGACACACAAGCTGAAACGTCAAGACTGGGCCAAGAAATATCTCAAGACTTGATTTTTCTAAAGTTTTATGGACTGATGAAATGAGAGTGAGTCTTGATGGGCCAGATGGATGGGCCCGTGGCTGGATTGGTAAAGGGCAGAGAGCTCCAGTCCGACTCCCGCCAGCAAGGTTGAGGTGGAGTACTGGTTTGGGCTGGTATCATCAAAGATGAGCTTGTGGGGCCTTTTCGGGTTGAGGATGGAGTCAAGCTCAACTCCCAGTCCTACTGCCAGTTTCTGGAAGACACCTTCTTCAAGCAGTGGTACAGGAAGAAGCCTGCATCCTTCAAGAAAAACATAATTTTCATGCAGGACAATGCTCCATCACACGCGTCCAAGTACTTCACATCGTGGCTGGCAAGAAAGGGTATAAAAGAAGAAAATCTAATGACATGGCCTCCTTGTTCACCTGATCTGAACCCCATTGAGAACCTGTGGTCCATCATCAAATGTGAGATTTACAAGGAGGGAAAACAGTACACCTCTCTGAACAGTGTCTGGGAGGCTGTGGTTGCTGCTGCACGCAATGTTGATGGTGAACAGATCAAAACACTGACAGAATCCATGGATGGCAGGCTTTTGAGTGTCCTTGCAAAGAAAGGTGGCTATATTGGTCACTGATTTGTTTTTGTTTTGTTTTTGAATGTCAGAAATGTATATTTGTGAATGTTGAGATGTTATATTGGTTTCACTAGTAAAAATAAATAATTGAAATGGGTATATATTTGTTTTTTGTTAAGTTGCCTAATAAGTATGCACAGTAATAGTCACCTGCACACACAGATATCCCCCTAAAATAGCTATAACTAAAAGCAAACTAAAAACTACTTCCAAAACTATTCAGCTTTGATATTAATGAGTTTTTTGGGTTCATTGAGAACATGGTTGTTGTTCAATAATAAAATTAATCCTCAAAAATACAACTTGCCTAATAATTCTGCACTCCCTGTATAAGCATAAGTCCTATTAGTCATAACTATAATTAAATGGTCACTGTTATTATTATTTATTGGATACAAACACATGATCTATTTTTTGCATTGTGTTTTGGTATTTACATATACTTAATATGACTAGTACCCTGACTTAGTGTGATTGTCTGATTAAATAGTGTTACAGTTCCTTGCATTGCACTGTATATGTATAGTATATATATATGTTTGCTTTTTCTCTTTAATTGACTTTAGCTATGATTACGGTTTTGACCGAAGCATGTTAGCTGAGTATTTGTTCACTTTGTTTGTGCTGGACCCCCATACATTTGTTTTTATCCCAAGTGGAATTTGAATAAAGGACGTTTTACTTTTACTCAGCCTGGACACTTTTTTCTTTTTTGGCTATATGCTTTTATACATATATATATATATATATATATATATATATATTTATTTATGTGTTAATATGTGTATATACACATATAAACACATAAATATATATTCATATATATATATATATATTTTAAATTTGATGCCCAATGCTTCACAACTTACCCCCTGCGCGGTGCTAGGTTCTAGCATGAGAACAAGGATGCCAATGGAGCCTATGGAAGCGCGCTCTCCTGAGCGCAATGCTTCCAGGCAATGCGAATGCGAGGTTGCGTTCACATCGCGCTTAACTTGTAATACCAGCGCACATTTGTAATCTAGCCCTAAACGTGCTATCTGCAACAAGATAGAAGTGGTTTTCTGCACAGGAAGGATTAAAGTTTCATTCTACACCCCCAAAAAAGTAAACCGGCATGTACAGTCATAGGCTATGACTGGCCACACATAAAAAATTTACGTGCAGCTTTTAAATAAAAGTTTAAGTGACTGTAATTAGATAGAAGTGTTTTTATGCACATTAAAGGTTAACGTTTAATTCTACGTTTTTTTACCCCAAAAAAAGCAAGCAGGCTAACGTTATTCAAAAAGCAAGTGAGAATACAAACACGCTTTTATTCTCACTGCAAATCATTGCAATGGAGGAAATAGAGCCAGACAGCAGTGCAGAAAAGTGTACTTGTATATGCATAATACAACATTTTTGTTTTTGGTCCAATTAAATATTTCATATTTTTATGTCTCTTGGCAAACATAAGGTTCCTTAACCCCTTAACGACCGACGACGTATGCCATACGTCCTCAAAAAAAAAGCACTTAACGACCGAGGACGTATGGCATACGTCGTCGGTTTAACAGAGCACTGGAAGCCATCGAAATCGCTTCCAGCTGCTCTAACAGTATTGCAGGCTTGCCTTGATGTCTAGGCATCCTGCAATACTGTTCCCGAGTGCCGGGACCGGATTGATCACTCCCCCACGAGTGATCACTTCCGGTTTCGCTCCACGTGGAGCCCGGCAGTGTTTCAGAGCATCGGAAGCGATCGGACACGCTTCCGATGCCCTGCTTGTGTGCTAAGTGCCTCTGTGGGTCGAGGCACTTAGTTGGTTATTAAATAATAAATTAAAATTAAAAAAAAAAAAACCGGATAAATAAAAAAAAAAAGCCCAAATAGCCCCCCCCCTCCCCCTTCACTAGGCATCCAAGATGGCGATGCCCAGTGCATCATGGGGCCTCTGGGGGTGTCCCTAGCCTGCATCATCATAGGGGCAAGCTAGGGTCACCCAATCTGAGCCTCCCACCCTAAAAAAAATAATAATAATAAAATACCCTATTTGTCTGATCATGTCAATATTTGTAAATATTGACTATGATCAGTGTGGATCTCCCTCCCTCTCCTCACTTGCCATTTTGTTGGAGAGAGAGAGAGACCTGTATTTAGCAGAGAGAGAGATTTATTTCTTTTATTTGTTAAAAAATATAGAACCAAAGGCTCTTTTCAGAGCCATTAACTCCTAGCTTGCCAGTGATCACTATATATCACTGGCAGTAGCATAGTTGCACTTTTTTTTGCTGCATTTTGCTGTCTGTGCATTTTTTTAGGGGTTAATTTTGTTGTTGTAATTTTTTAAAAACCCAAAGGCTCTTTTCAGAAACATTTAGTTAATTTAATTTAATTTTCAGAGCCATTAACCCCTAGCTTGCCAGTGATCGCTATAAATCACTGGCAGTTGCATAGCTGTACTTTTTTGCTGTCTGTGCATTTTTTTAGGGGTTAATTTTGTTGTTGTAATTTTTTAAAAACCCAAAGGCTCTTTTCAGAAACATTTAGTTCATTTAATTTAATTTTTAGAGCCATTAACCCCTAGCTTGCCAGTGATCGCTATAAATCACTGGCAGTTGCATAGCTGTACTTTTTTGCTGTCTGTGCATTTTTTTAGGGGTTAATTTTGTTGTTGTAATTTTTTAAAAACCCAAAGGCTCTTTTCAGAAACATTTAGTTAATTTAATTTAATTTTCAGAGCCATTAACCCTTTAGCTTGCCAGTGATCGCTATAAATCACTGGCAGTTGCATAGCTGTACTTTTTTGCTGTCTGTGCATTTTTTTAGGGGTTAATTTTGTTGTAATTTTTTAAAAACCCAAAGGCTCTTTTCAGAAACATTTAGTTAATTTAATTTAATTTTCAGAGCCATTAACCCCTAGCTTGCCAGTGATAGCTATAAATCACTGGCAGTAGCATAGCTGTACTTTTTTGCTAGTTAATTTAGTTAATTAATTTAGTTAATTTAATTTACTTTTCAGAGCCATTAACCCCTAGCTTGCCAGTGATCGCTATAAATCACTGGCAGTTGCATAGCTGTACTTTTTTGCTGTCTGTGCATTTTTTTAGGGGTTAATTTTGTTGTTGTAATTTTTTAAAAACCCAAAGGCTCTTTTCAGAAACATTTAGTTAATTTAATTTAATTTTCAGAGCCATTAACCCCTAGCTTGCCAGTGATCACTATAAATCACTGGCAGTTGCATAGCTGTACTTTTTTGCTGTCTGTGCATTTTTTTAGGGGTTAATTTTGTTGTTGTAATTTTTTAAAAACCCAAAGGCTCTTTTCAGAAACATTTAGTTCATTTAATTTAATTTTTAGAGCCATTAACCCCTAGCTTGCCAGTGATCGCTATAAATCACTGGCAGTTGCATAGCTGTACTTTTTTGCTGTCTGTGCATTTTTTTAGGGGTTAATTTTGTTGTTGTAATTTTTTAAAAACCCAAAGGCTCTTTTCAGAAACATTTAGTTAATTTAATTTAATTTTCAGAGCCATTAACCCTTTAGCTTGCCAGTGATCGCTATAAATCACTGGCAGTTGCATAGCTGTACTTTTTTGCTGTCTGTGCATTTTTTTAGGGGTTAATTTTGTTGTAATTTTTTAAAAACCCAAAGGCTCTTTTCAGAAACATTTAGTTAATTTAATTTAATTTTCAGAGCCATTAACCCCTAGCTTGCCAGTGATAGCTATAAATCACTGGCAGTAGCATAGCTGTACTTTTTTGCTAGTTAATTTAGTTAATTAATTTAGTTAATTTAATTTACTTTTCAGAGCCATTAACCCCTAGCTTGCCAGTGATCGCTATAAATCACTGGCAGTTGCATAGCTGTACTTTTTTGCTGTCTGTGCATTTTTTTAGGGGTTAATTTTGTTGTTGTAATTTTTTAAAAACCCAAAGGCTCTTTTCAGAAACATTTAGTTAATTTAATTTAATTT
Source organism: Bombina bombina (assembly GCF_027579735.1). Taxonomy (NCBI): domain Eukaryota; kingdom Metazoa; phylum Chordata; class Amphibia; order Anura; family Bombinatoridae; genus Bombina; species Bombina bombina. The sequence continues at coordinate 180,708,277 of NC_069505.1, forward strand.
AATTTTCAGAGCCATTAACCCCTAGCTTGCCAGTGATCGCTATAAATCACTGGCAGTAGCATAGCTGTACTTTTTTGCTAGTTAATTTAGTTAATTAATTTAGTTAATTTAATTTTTTTTAGTAATTGTTTTCTGTGACAGATACAAAAATGTCAAAGAAAAGATATAGTGCTGAGGAGGCGTATGCCATCCTTGCATCAGAGTCAGATGCCTCTATTTCTGACTCAGACCCCAATTTTGACCCTGCCATGTGCTCAGATACATCACTAGATGCAGTCTCAACTGATAGTGATGTATCTGGGGCTGCTAGCCCCCCTGCCAGCCCCCCTGCTACCCCCCCTGCCAGCCCCCCTGCTAGCCCCCCTGCCAGAAGGAGGCGTGTTGCTGCCATTGCTGCTGAAGAGTGGGTAACGCCTCATCTCCAGAGGCCAGATATCCCACCCTTCACAGCAAATGCTGGCATAAATATAGATGTGGCAGGTTTTAGCCCCCAGCAGTTTCTGGAAGTGTTTCTGGGCGATGATATATTGGGGAACATTGTCGCCCAAACTAATTTATATGCCCATCATAAAGAAACCCTCCATTCGCTCCTACTGGAGTAGTAGCCCAATCTGCTCTACCCCCATTTTCTCCCAGACTATGTCGAGGAAGAGGTATGAAATGATTCTGCATTTCATGCACTTCAGCGACAACAGCCTGTGCCCCCCTAGGGAGAATCCCCAATTTGACAGGCTGTATAAAATCCGCCCCCTGATAACCCACTTTTCTGCCAGGTTTGCAGAGGCTTATACACCTGGAAGGAATATATGCGTTGATGAATCCCTAATGAAGTATAAGAGAAGGCTGGGATTCAAGCAGTATATTCCTTCCAAACGCTCCAGATATGGGGTAAAGGTGTATAAGCTCTGTGACAGCGAGACTGGGTATACTCAGGCCTTCCGGGTGTATGAGGGAAAGGATAGCCACCTTGACCCTCCAGGTTGCCCAGAACGTATGGGAACCACTGGCAAGATTGTCTGGGACCTGATATTACCCCTAATGAACAAAGGGTATCACTTGTACTTAGACAATTTTTATACAAGTGTCCTTTTGTTCAAGCTACTGTATTGCTTTGATACAGTAGCTTGCGGTACAATTAAAAAGAACCGCGCAGGTTTCCCAGGACAACTTGTACGCACCCGGCTACGAAGGGGGGAGACCTCAGCTCTGCGCCAAGAGGAGCTGTTGGCACTTAAGTACAGAGACAAGAAGGATGTATACCTTCTTACCACCATCCACACAGAGAGGACGGTGGCGGTTTCTGTACGTGGCAGGGCTGAGATCATAAGGAAGCCAGTGTGCATCAAGTCTTATAACCGGCATATGGGTGGGGTTGATCTGGCTGATCAGCTGCTGCAGCCCTACCTAATTATGCGGAAGACAAGGGCATGGTACAAAAAGGTTGCAATTTACCTAATGCAGATTGCAACCCACAACGCTTTTTTGTTGTTCAAAAAAGCAAACCCCAGAGTTAAAAAAACTTTTTTACAGTTTCAGCTCCAGATTATTACTGGGATTTTGTACCATGATGCACCTGCTCCCCCGGGCGGTGATGGGAGAGAGCAGAGTTGGGGCTACTCATTTTATTTTTAAAATCCCCCCTACTGCCGCAAAGCAGAAACCACAAAAAAAATGCAGAGTCTGTACCAAGAGGGGGAAGAGAAGGGACACCATATATCACTGTCCTGATTGCCCTGGACAGCCTGCACTCTGCATTGGGGACTGCTTCAAGCGGTACCATACAATGGTCAATTTTTTAAAAAATAAATACATTTGGTGTTTTATATATATATATATATATATATATATATATATTTTTTTTTTTTTTTTTTGGTTATGTTTACTGTTAGATGGGTTTTTTTTTTTTTTTTTTACTTTTACTGTGCCAGATTTTTACATTTCACTACTCTATTTTTTTCTAAAATTGGACCTGTTTTTTTTTTTTTTTAACCAGAACCCCTGTCAAACCTATGCATGGGGGACATAGGTGTTCTCAGGGTGCCTTGCAAAAACAACCTGAAGTATGTTTTTGTAATAACTTACAACAGTCTCTCCTAAATCATAGTAAAAAAGCAATGTGTCTGTAAAAATGAAAATTGAAAAATTACCACCATACATTTTCTCCAATTTTTTGGGCTAAAACGGTTGCTTCAAAGGCATCAAAGCACACCATATACAATACCTTGGGGTGTCAACATTTAAAAAATATACACTTTCATGGCAATAAATAAAAGTGGGGTATGCGATAGGCCACAAACTAAAGATAGGCCTATCAGAAGAAATACTCTCATTGTTAATAACTAAAATCACAAGTCATAAATTTGTAACATAACCTTCCCAAAATCCTGGCAAACCTATGCATGGGGGGCATAGGTGTACTCAGGGTGCCTTGCAGAAAACAACCTGAAGTATTCTTTTGCAATAACTTACAACAGTCTCTCCTAAATCATAGTCAAAAAGCAATGTGTCTGTAAAAATGAAAATTGAAAAATAACCACCATACACTTTCTCCAATTTTTTGGGCTAAAACGGTTGCTTCAAAGGCATCAAAGCACACCATATACAATACCTTGGGGTGTCAACATTTAAAAAATATACACTTTCATGGCAATAAATAAAAGTGGGGTATGCAATAGGCCACAAACTAAAGATAGGCCTATCAGAAGAAATACTCTCATTGTTAATAACTAAAATCACAAGTCATAAAATTGTAACATAACCTTCCCAAAATCCTGGCAAACCTATGCATGGGGGGCATAGGTGTACTCAGGGTGCCTTGCAGAAAACAACCTGAAGTATTCTTTTGCAATAACTTACAACAGTCTCTCCTAAATCATAGTCAAAAAGCAATGTGTCTGTAAAAATTAAAATTGAAAAATAACCACCATACACTTTCTCCAATTTTTTGGGCTAAAACGGTTGCTTCAAAGGCATCAAAGCACACCATATACAATACCTTGGGGTGTCAACTTTTCAAATATATGCACATTCATGGAAAACAAATAAATTGGGGTATGTTAAAAGACCCCCCAAAAAGACGATAGGCAAAGAAAATATGTTAAATGTGAAAAAAAATCACAAACGCATATCAGACATTTGGCATTGCACCCCCAAACAAGCCACCAAACCTATGCATAGGTGGTATCACTGAACTCAGGAGATGTTGTTGACCACATATTGGTGTCTTCTTTGGTAGTAACACATAACAGGAGCTGTGAATCCATGTCTAAAGTACAATGTATGTGAACAATAACACAAAAATATGAATGCCCAATAGTTTGACAAAGACTAGTGGTTAAATTAGTGCATGGAAAGTGTTAAAATACCTGCATTTGAAATACCCTAGGAAGTCTACTTTTCAAAAATATATGGTTTGATTGAGGTAAATTACATTGGCCGGCTTCAGAAATGTCTTAAATAGGACATGGGTGCATGGGATGTGAAAATTCAAAGTGGAAAAAATGGAATGGGCTTCCTAAAAATAAGGCCTTTTAGCCCCCAGAGAACCCAACTCACATATACATGGGTGGTATCACTGTACTCAGGAGAAGTTGTTGAACACATATTGAGGTGGTTTTTGGCAGTAACACATAACAGGAACTGAAAATACATGCCTAAAGTACAATGTGTGTGAAAAATAACACAAAAAAATGACTACCCAAAAGTTTGACAAAGACTGGTGGTTGAATTAGTGCATGGAAAGTGTTAAAATATCAGCATTTGAAAAACCCTAGGGTGTCTACTTTTCAAAAATATAAGGTTTGATGGGGGTAAATTCCATTGGCCAGCTTCAGAAATGTCCCAAATAGGACATGGGTGCATGATGACCAATGTGAAAATTCCAAGTTGAAAAACTGGAATGCGCTACCTAAAAATAAGGCCATTTAGCCCCCAGAGAACCCGACACACCTATACATAGGTGGTATCACTGTACTCAGGAGATGTAGTTGAACACATATTGAGGTGGTTTTTGGCAGTAACACATAACAGGAACTGAAAATACATGCCTAAAGTACAATGTGTGTGAAAAATAACACAAAAAAATGACTACCCAAAAGTTTGACAAAGACTAGTGGTTGAATTAGTGCATGGAAAGTGTTAAAATACCAGCATTTGAAATACCCTAGGGTGTCTACTTTTCAAAAATATATGGTTTGATGGGGGTAAATTCCATTGGACAGCTTCAGAAATGTCCCAAATAGGACATGGGTGCATGATGACCGATGTGAAAATTCCAAGTTGAAAAACTGGAATGCGCTACCTAAAAATAAGGCCATTTAGCCCCCAGAGAACCCGACACACCTATACATAGGTGGTATCACTGTACTCGGGAGATGTTGTTGAACACATATTGAGGTGGTTTTTGGCAGTAACACATAACAGGAACTGAAAATACATGCCTAAAGTACAATGTGTGTGAAAAATAACACAAAAAATGACTACCCAAAAGTTTGACAAAGACTAGTGGTTGAATTAGTGCATGGAAAGTGTTAAAATACCAGCATTTGAAATACCCTAGGGTGTCTACTTTTCAAAAATATATGGTTTGATGGGGGTAAACTCCATTGGCCAGCTTCAGAAATGTCCCAAATAGGACATGGGTGCATGATGACCGATGTGAAAATTCCAAGTTGAAAAACTGGAATGCGATACCTAAAAATAAGGCCATTTAGCCCCCAGAGAACCCGACACACCTATACATAGGTGGTATCACTGTACTAGGGAGATGTTGTTGAACACATATTGAGGTGGTTTTTGGCAGTAACACATAACAGGAACTGAAAATACATGCCTAAAGTACAATGTGTGTGAAAAATAACACAAAAAAATGACTACCCAAAAGTTTGACAAAGACTAGTGGTTGAATTAGTGCATGGAAAGTGTTAAAATACCAGCATTTGAAATACCCTAGGGTGTCTACTTTTCAAAAATATATGGTTTGATGGGGGTAAACTCCATTGGCCAGCTTCAGAAATGTCCCAAATAGGACATGGGTGCATGATGACCAATGTGAAAATTCCAAGTTGAAAAACTGGAATGTGCTACCTAAAAATAAGGCCATTTAGCCCCCAGAGAACCCGACACACCTATACATAGGTGGTATCACTGTACTCGGGAGATATTGTTGAACACATATTGAGGTGGTTTTTGGCAGTAACACATAATAGGAACTGAAAATACATGCCTAAAGTACAATGTGTCTGAAAAATAACACAAAAAAATGACTACCCAAAAATTTGACAAAGACTAGTGGTTGAATTAGTGCATGGAAAGTGTTAAAATACCAGCATTTGAAATACTCTAGGGTGTCTACTTTTCAAAAATATATGGTTTGATGGGGGTAAATTCCATTGGCCAGCTTCAGAAATGTCCCAAATAGGACATGGGTGCATGATGACCGATGTGAAAATTCCAAGTTGAAAAACTGGAATGCGCTCTCTAAAAATAAGGTCTTTTAGCCCACAGAGAACCCGACACACCTATACATGGGTGGTATCACTGTACCCAGGAGATGCTACTGAAGACATATTAGGGTGTTATTTGGCAGTAACCCTTACCATTTTATCAGTAAATGTATTCTTAAATTGCTATTTGTCAAAAAATCAAATTATTTTTTTTCCCCCCAAAACTTTGGCATAGATTGGTGGTAAAATGGTTGCATGAAAAAAGTCAAAATACCCCAAGTTTAATACCTTAGGTTGTCTTCTTTTAAAAAATATATACATTTGAAGGGTTATTCAGGGATTCCTGACAGATATTGGTGTTACAATGTAACTATCGCCAATTTTGAAAAAACATGGTTTTGAAATAGCAAAGTGCTACTTGTACTTATTGCCCTATAACTTGCAAAAAAAGCAAAGAACATGTAAACATTGGGTATTTCTAAACTCAAGACAAAATTTAGAAACTGTTTAGCATTGGTATTTTATGGTGGTTGTAGATGTGTTAGAGATTTTGGGGCTCAAAGTTAGAAAAAGTGTTTTTTTTTTCATTTTTTCCTAATATTTTATAATTTTTTTATAGTAAATTATAAGATATGATGAAAATAATGGTATCTTTAGAAAGTCCATTTAATGGCGAGAAAAACGGTATATAATATGTGTGGGTACAGTAAATGAGTAAGAGGAAAATAACAGTTAAACACAAACATCGCAGAAATGCAAAAATAGCCTTGGTCTCAGATGGTCAACAAATTGAAAAGTGGCCTGGTCACTAAGGGGTTAAAAAAAACTCCCAAAAATAAAAACATCACAATATCTCTGCTTGTTATTTTTTCAAGTACTGCTTGAAAATTTACTGTGATTCGATCAAATATTGGCAGCATATTTTTGTGCATTTCTTTTTGAATATACGTCAAAATACAATATGGATTATAGCGGATTTAGGCCTGAATCTCTGTGGTATTCTACAATATATAGTTGAACTGTGTGTTCAGTGGATTTTATATTGCAAGTCTTTAAGTTCTTTCACATGTATAACAGAATATTTGAGAGATCTGTTCCTAGTTGCCAACTGTCATATTTTTCACAGGAGAGTCCCTTTTTTTTGCTTCATGTCCCTTGTTCAATGCAGTCTGTATATAGTATATTATCTTGTGTGCAGTACAGTACTCCCACCACAGAGGGCGATGTGGCATTAGTCTCATTGCTTACACTACAGTTTTTTTTCCCCCCCAGCAGTTTTCTTTATCTGATTGCGCTGTATTATGTCACAATGGCTGCGTTCGGGCAGCGCTTTCTCCCAGCGCCAGCACATATGCAGTGGTGATGACGTGGCACTGTGGATACGTCACCAGTTAGGGAGCTTAGACAAAATGCTCCCATCGCAACATCCCACGTCACCACGCATTGACATAATAGTAGGCATACACAAAGGGATCTGCATAGTACAGAGACGCTTCTAATTGCATCCAATATTTCTATTACCTTTTAAGTATTAGAAATATTGCATGCAAATAGAAACGTCTCACATATGAATTATATATGTGTAATCCATTATCGTGCAGCAGATCCTTTTGTGCATGCAAACGTTTACTATTAGCTCCCTTGCTTGTGATAGTATTATTAAATTTACACCACCTATTTATATAAATATATATAAATAAGTGTTATAAATTTAAAAGTACAAATCATGATAATAAATAATGCAGACATGATTAAAGGGACACTGAACCCAAATTTTTTCTTTTGTGATTCAGATAGAGCTTGAAATTTTAAGCAACTTTCTAATTTACTCCTATTAGCAAATGTTCTTCATTCTCTTGGTATCTTTATTTGAAAAGCAAGAATGTAAGTTTAGATGCTGGCCCATTTTTGGTGAACAACCTGGGTTGTTCTTGCTGATTGGTGGATACATTAATCGACTAATAAACAAGTGCTGGACTTTCTTTTTCAAATAAAGATAGCAAGAGAACGAAGAAATATTGATAATAGGAGTAAATTAGAAAGTTGATTAAAATTGCCTGCTCTATCTGAATCTCGAAAGAAAAAAATTTGGGTTCAGTGTCCCTTTAACTTTTACATTATTGTAAACATGGCAGCCTCCACGAGCAACACCTGTGTATATAAATATACTGTATGTATATATAAATATATATACACACGTGTTGCTGGTGGTGGCTGCAATGTTTACAAGCGTCTGAGCTTACTCTGAAAAGTCCAAGCTTTACCAGCATGCTGGAAACGTGGGGACTTACGTTATTAGAGCTCTGGGGGAATGCCCAGCACCTCACTGTCAAGTGTTCACAGAACGCTCCAAGCGAGTCCCAGTTCGCTTGGAGCGCTTGCCGAACGCGGCCACTGAGGTTTAGCAATGTGAGGTCAGGTAAGGGAATTTGTCATTTCCTCCATGTATATACTGAGGCTTTGTTTAGCAGGGGCTTTACACATCAGGCTCTTCATGTGCTGGAATTCACAGAACATACAAAAAATACAGATTTATTTCTGGGTCTATTAATTTATTGCTCACAATCACTGCAGCAACAAAGATAAAACCATGGCTATTTACCTCATAAAATGTCACCTACTTGTGAAACTTTAAACAGTGTCTTAGCAAGTCCTTAACCCCTTAGTGAGTGACCACAGCACTTTTCCATTTTCTGTCTGTTTGGGACCAAGGCTATTTTTACATTTCTGCAGTGTTTGTGTTTAGCTGTAATTTTCCTCTTTCTCATTTACTGTACCCACACATATTATATACCGTTTTTCTCGCCATTAAATGGACTTTCTAAAGATATCATTATTTTCATCATATCTTATAATATACTATAATTTTGTTTTTATAAAATATGAATTAAAAAATGAAAAAACCCACACTTTTTTCTAACTTTGACCCCCAAAATCTGTTACACATCTACAACCACCAAAAACCTCCCATACTAAATAGTTTCTAAATTTTGTCCTGGGTTTAGAAATACCCAATGTTTACATGTTCTTTGCTTTTTTTGCAAGTTATAGGGCAATAAATACAAGTAGTACTTTGCTATTTCCAAACCACTTTTTTTCAAAATTAGCGATAGTTACATTGGATTTCTATCTGTCAGGAATCTCTGAATATCCCTTCACATGTACATATATTTTTTTTTAGTAGAGAACCCAAAGTATTGATCTAGCCCCATTTTGGTATATCAGTGAAAAAAGAGAGATGGCGCTTAAACTAAAATCCTAATAGCCTAGTCAGAAAACTACTCCTCTTCGGTAGTTTAAAAAGTAGCTAGTTAAACAAGAAGATACAGACTGGCGCTATAAAATAGCTAGGATTTGGCTACCAAGTGATGATGTGTATAAAAAATATAAATAAATATTATAAGTGACTCTAATGTGAAAATAATATTCGTATTAATTAATACTCTTCATTAGTGAATTTGTAAAATAAAGATTTCTATATACCATAAGTGATCAGATGAATATCTATATAGTATTGCCTATGATGACTCCGTTAGTAAATTACTAAGGCGTAAATATTAGGGAAAAAACCCGATGTGGAATAAACTCAGTACTGATTTCAGCAGTTATTAAATATAAAAAGGACTAGGAACCAAATATATATATATATAGAATATTTATTCTAGACACTTAAAATTATATAAAAAGCATACATAGTACGTGAAATAAAATAGAATTCTAAAAGATCAAGGGACGTCTCCCTAGTATATATATAAAAAAAAAAAGGTTGAAGCCGGCGTTCAATAATGCAAAGGTGATTTGACCGTATGTGAAAAATCGTTCTTGTTAAGTGAAAGTCTTAAGTATAATAAGGTACCTTACTATGTTGTGCAGGACAGAAGTAAACAGTTGGATCAAGTATCTGTTCTGTTTACTACCTTCGGCTGGATAAGGTAACTGTTCCTTTCGTAAAGCCCTCATAGGGTGAAACGCGTAGAAATACTCCAGCTTTGTTGCTCTGCATCTACTAGTGGGACACTCCACAATCTACAACGTTCAGCTGCGATCCAATCTCCTGTGGACTCTTTAATTTCTATGATTTCGGAGATAATGCTGCATAGAGGATAAAGGATCTGATCAGCACAGAACCAGAACTTACAATTACCGCATCTGATTGCGTCCTTTAACAGGGTACCTGTGTTTAACAATTGTTTTAATCCAAGAGATTCGCTAACAGGTAGTCTGCTACTATTTTTTATTTGCAATTCATCACCTCCGTAAAAGTTTCCACTCCTGTATCCCTCAAACCAATCAGAAGAGGGGTGTAGCACAGAAACCACCAATAACGTTGAAGGTGTGCGGTTTTGTATTTAACCGCGAACGACCCAGACGGACACAGACGCCAAAGAGTACGAAAGGAACAGTTACCTTATCCAGCCGAAGGTAGTAAACAGAACAGATACTTGATCCAACTGTTTACTTCTGTCCTGCACAACATAGTAAGGTACCTTATTATACTTAAGACTTTCACTTAACAGGAACGATTTTTCACATACGGTCAAATCCCCTTTGCATTATTTAACGCCGGCTTCAACTTTTTTTTTATATACGTACTAGGGAGACGTCCCTTGATCTTTTAGAATTCTATTTTATTTCACGTACTATGTATGCTTTTTATATAATTTTAAGTGTCTAGAATAAATATTCTATATATATATATATTTGGTTCCCAGTCCTTTTTATATTTAATAACTGCTGAAATCAGTACTGAGTTTATTCCACATCGGGTTTTTTCCCTAATATTTACGCCTTAGTAATTTACTAACGGAGTCATCATAGGCAATACTATATAGATATTCATCTGATCACTTATGGTATATAGAAATCTTTATTTTACAAATTCACTAATGAAGAGTATTAATTAATACGAATATTATTTTCACATTAGAGTCACTTATAATATTTATTTATATTTTTTATACACATCATCACTTGGTAGCCAAATCCTAGCTATTTTATAGCGCCAGTCTGTATCTTCTTGTTTAACTACCCATTTTGGTATATATCATGCCACCATTTCACCGCCAAATGCGATCAAATAAAAAATTGTTCACTTTTTCACAAACTTTAGGTTTCTCACTGAAATTATTTACAAACAGCTTGTGCAATTATGGCACAAATGTTTGTAAATGCTTCTCTGGGCTCCCCTTTGTTCAGATATAGCATACATATATGGCTTTGGAGTTGCTTTTTGGTAATTAGAAGGCCGCTAAATGCTGCTGCGCACCTCATGTGTTTTATGCCCAGCAGGGAAGGGGTTAATTAGGAAGCTTGTAGGGTTAATTTTAGCTTTAGTGTAGAGATCAGCCTCCCATCTGACACATCCCACCCCCTGATCCCTCCCTGACCCCCCTCAAACAGCTCTTTTCCCTCCCCCACCCCCCAAAGGTCACCCCCATCTTAAGTAGTGATGAAAGTCTGCCAGTATAAAATAAAAGGGTTAAAAAATATTTTTTTTAAATATATATTTTCTGAGGGGTACTATCCCCCCTTACCTCCCAACCTCCCTGACCCCCCCCCCCCAAACAGCTCTCTAACTCTCTCCCCCTCTCCCTATTATCCGCCATGTTAGGTACTGGCAGCTGTCTGCCAGTACTCATTTTGGCATATTTTTTTTTCTGCAGTGTAGATGCCCCCCTACCCCCTCCCAGGTCATTTCCCATGGAACTAAATGTAAAATACCCCCCTCTCCCTCCTTCATGTTGCACTAAAGTGAAGACTTTCTGTAGCGTAGCGGTCCCTTCACGCCCCCTCCCGCCCCTCTCACACACCCTCCCGTCCCTCTCACATCCCGTCCCGCCCTTCTCCCGCCTCCCCCAGCGATGGGCTGCCCATACGCCACCAATGATCGGCACCATTGCTGGCCGATGCAGAGGGGGCCACAGAGTGACCCTTACTGCATTGATTGCTTAAAAAATGGTATTGCACGATGCCTCAACATCGAGGCATTGCTGCAATACCCGGAAAGCATCTGGATGTGATCACTTTCACTTCCAGTACTTGAAACCCCAGAGGACGTGCCAGGCACGTCTTTGTTCATTAACTGACACCCAATGTAGGACGTGCCTGACACGTCCTCGTCGCTAAGGGGTTCAAGGGACGCTAAACTCAATTTTTTTCTTTAATGATTCAGATAGATCAGCAATTTTAAGCAACTTTCTAATTTATTCCTATTATCATTTTTTCTTTATTCTCTTGCTATCTTTATTTAAAACGCAGGAATGTAAAGATTAAGAGCCGGGCCTATTGTTTGTTCAGAACCTGGGTTATGCTTGCTTATTGGTTTGCTAAATGTAGTCACCAATAAGCAAGCGCTATCCAGGGTGCTGAACCTAAAATGGGCTAGTTCCTAAGCTTTAAATTCCTGCTTTTAAAATAAAGATAGCAAGAGAACGAAGAAAAATTGGTAATATGAGTAAATTAGAAAGTTGCTTAAAATTGCTGCTCTATCTGAATAATTAAAGAAAAAATTTGGATTTAGCGTCCCTTTAACATATTGTTCTCAGCAGCCCCAAGACAACAGTTAAACACATTTTTATATTCATTTTAGGCTGTGTAACATCTTTATAAAGTAGTGTGCTTATAAAGATTAATTTAACCCTTGCTTGCTTGATTTGGTACTTACTGTAAAGTTCTTCTTCTTATTCCAGTTATGTGCTTGAGAGTTAGGGAGATGATGAGGAGCTTGGTGCTTTAACCTGCATTAAAGGGCTATAACAGTTGAACAAGAAACTACTCTATTATGTTATAGAAATTGAATTATTACACTATTGCTTACATATAACCATATGTTTGCAAAGTGATTAAATACATAGTTAAAGTCATTTCCAGAGCAGTACTGGGAGCTAGCTGAGCACATCTGGTGAGCAAATGATAAATGTGTGTATCCACCAATCAACAGCTAGCTCCCTGTAGTGTGCTTTGCTGCTGCTGAGGATATGTAAATATCCATTTTTAACAAAAGGTACCCAAGGGAACAAAGTAGAAGTGAATTTAAAAAATACATGCAAGAAAGTTTAATTTAAACTTTCCAGTCCCTTTAAGCAATCATTAAGGCTAAATTATACTGTTAATATTTATGTGCTTGTTTTTGGGGTGGATTTGAGTGGGCGGAGCTATAAAAAAACATACATGGGCGTGGCTCTGCTGTAAAGTGTTCCTGGAATTTTTTTTTTAAATGTTGCCAACTATGATCTATTTAACCTTAAAAAAAAAAGTCTGTCACAAATTGCTCCTATGGCGAATATTTCATTATTTGTATAGGAGAGCTGTATAACGATAAGGGTGCAAAACGTCACTGGTAAGAACAGAGAAGTATAAATAGAGCTATGCTCCTGGAAGCCACAGAAAATGAGTCTATAAATATCTCTTCTTCTGTAACAGGGTAGGGCACGGCTTATGTAACATGAAACTTGATGATTCGTGAAAAGCTTAAGGAATGATTTTTTTTTAAATGCTGGTGCTGGAATAGCACATAGGGTTAGTGCTTGGGAAAGGTATAGATGGCATCAACCCTTAGGATACTAGAGAGAAATGACCCCTAACCTTAAATATTGTTAGGTATATTTAGATGCATTGAAGCTCCCACTGTCACCAATGGGTTAACTCTAACTTTATCACAAAGGGATGGCAAACACTTTGAGTTTGTGATATAAAATGCATACACCTAGATTACAAGTATTGCGTTGCGGCTTTTAACGCTGAAAAATGTTTTAGCGTAAAAGCAGGAACGCACTATTGGGAGTTGTGTCGGTATAGCTATACCGCAAGCATTTTAGCCTGTAACGCAACGTCAATCCCTCACTCCAAAAAATTACAGGTTGTGCGGTGAGGCTAAAAAGCTTGCATTACAGCCTATACCGACAAACTGTTACAAAGTACACTAACAAGTACTCCTGCATCGCAAAAACTATATTGAACCTATTAACCCCTAATATGCCGACCACCCAGATCGTGGCTATTAAATAAACCTATTAACCCCTAATCTGCTGTCCACCCACATTGCCAACACTATTTAAATATATTAACCACTAAAACCGCCGCTCCCCGACATCGCCGCCACTATAATAAAGTTATTAACCCTTATTCCGCCGCTCCCCGACATCACCGCCACTATATAAAGTTATTAACCCCTAAACCTCCGGCCTCCCACATCTCCGCCACTAAATAAACCTATTAACCCCTAAACCACTGGCCCCCCACATTGCAAAACACTAAATTAAACTATTAACCCCTAAACCTAACACCCCCCTGACTTTGAATTAAAATTACAATATAACTCTATTTAAATAAATAAAAACTTACCTGTGAAATAAAAAATAAACATAACATTAAACTATAAATTAACCTAACCTTACTAGTCTAATAAAATAAAAAATACTACCAATTAAAATATCAAAATTACAAATTTAAAAAAAACCTAACACTACGAAAAAAATAAAAAATCTAAATTACAACTAAAAAATCCCAAATCCTACGAAAAATTTAAAAAATCTGTTAATACACTAACATTAACACTAAAATCATGAATAATAAAAAACACTAAGATTACAAAAAATAAACAAAATGATCAAAAATAAAAACAATTACACCTAATCTAATAGCCCTATAAAAATAAAAAAGCCCCCCAAATTAAAAACATCCCCTAGCCTACAATAAACTACCAAGAGCTCTTAAAAGGGCCTTTTGTAGGGCATTGCCCTAAAGAAATCAGCTCTTTTACCTGTAAAAAAATACAAAATCTCCCCAACAGTAAAACCCACCACCCAACCAACCCCCCAAAATAAAAAATACTAACTCTATAAAAAACCTAAGCTACCCATTGCCCCTAAAGGGGCATTTGTATGCGCTTTGCCTTTAAAAGGGCATTCAGCTCTTTTCCAAGTGCCCATCCCTAATCTAAAAAAAAAACATCCAAAAAAAATTAAACAAAAACTTAACACTAACCCCAAAAGATCTACTCACGTTTTCTGAAGTCCGGACATTCATCTCCATCCAGGTGGCAAGGTCTTCATCCTAGCAGCGAGGTCTTCATCCATCCCGGGGGCGTCTTCTATCTTCATCCCGGCGGCGCAGAGCGGAGCCATCCTGGAAGCTGATCCCATCCTGCGTGGAGCGTCCTCTTCATGCGGTCGCCGCCGTACACTGAAGTTGAATGCAAGGTAGCCATTTCAAAATGGCGTCCATTGCATTCCTATTGGCTGATTTGATTCTTCAAATTCAAATCAGCCAATAGGATGAGAGCTACTGAAATCTTATTGGCTGTTCAAAACAGCCAATAGGATGAGAGCTACTGAAATCCTATTGGCTGATTTGAACAGTCAATAGTATTTCAGGATACATAAACATATGTATTGCACAATCCAATATTTCATGTCAGCTAATATCTCCCTTGACATGAGTTTGAGTGGGCTATATCCACAACAAACCCCCCCTCACTGTTTAAGACATCAGTGAGGACAAAAGGGAAACATTTGTTCAATTAGTGAAGGCAGGTCTCTTCAAAGGGATCCCCTACAAAGACTTTCCTGCCAGAAGAGTGACTCATCCTAAGACCCCTGGGGGAAAGGAGCCTAAAAGTCTGATCCAGGAAACAGGTTTACAGGAAAGGTAACATCTTCACATACAAGAGTAAATTGTCCCATACTGAGTTAGAATACACAAAGCTCAGGCTCACATCTCTATGGAAAATAGTAAGAGAAACAGCTTTAACCCTGTGGAAGATGAATGCATTTAAGAATTTAAATCTTAGGTTTAAATATATTGTTAGACAAATTTTCAAATATTTCATTTATATTCAGATTGTATAAATAATAACATATTTGTAAATAAATGGCCCTGAGAGAAAGGCCTAACAGTAATATATTAGATAAGTATCTGCTGTAGTGAGTGGGTAGCTATATTGGTGAATTTAAAATGTATAACCAACCTAATTCAGAATAAATAACATCTTCCTTGTTTTTCAGACATCTGATAAATGCATGTGTAATTGGTGCTGTAAATTATATCATATGTTTTATACACTTTGCAAGAGATGTACTAAATATGGAGTATATTTATATTAATAGGAAATGAGAATCCAATACATATATCTTATTTTTTTTTTTTTTTTTTAAATTCTTTATTAGATTTTCAAAACATACAGTTTACAAGAAATGACGAGGGGATCAAAACAGCAATATGTGAAATACTATGAACAGTAACAAAGTTCTATCTGTATTACTGAAGTAGAACTATATTTATCCCCCATTTATAACATAACCATATAGATCATAAATAAACAATTTAATCTTGACAATTGTGAATGGCCGCTGCGCTACTTTCTACTATCTAGTTCCTGCCTCCCTCCCGCATTCCTACCTCTCTGAGTAAACCACTAGGGGTATTCTTAAGTGTTCCCAGATATTCCTCCCAAAGGAAAACTATAGAGTGATAGTCAGTAATACGGTTGGTTTGTTGATAGTGATATTTTTCCAGTGATAGTACTCTAGTCACCTGGTCTCTCCATTCTTGTACTTTAGGCGTCCTTATACTCTTCCAAAGCCTAGGTATTAATTGTCTAGCGCAATTTAACATAATGTAAAGCAGTGTAGCTCTCAGTTTGCTTTTTATTTTAGGTAACTTGTTCAGTAGAAAAACAATCGGATTATATTCCAGCTGAATTGTTATTATCTTCCCTATTTCTAAATGTATGTCAGTCCAATATGTTTGTATTAAAGGGCAATTCCACCAAATATGGGTCAGATTTCCCTCCTGTTTACAATCCCTCCAACATAACCTGCTTGTGTTTGGATAGATACTGGCTAGTCTTTTGGGGGTTAAATACCATCTGGTAAGTAATTTCATATTAGTCTCTGTGGCATTCATAGAGGATGGAGCTTTGCCCATTTGCTGAAAAACCGTCTGCCAGTCATTTGGTGTTAAGGTCATCTGTGTTTCCCTCTCCCATGTCTTGGTATATGCGGGTAGTTGTTTGGAATGTGTCGATAATAGTAATTTGTATGATTGCGATAGTCCTTTCTTCGAAGTACCCGAAGAGTAGCACATTAACTCAAATGGGGAGAGTGGTCTAAGAAAGTCTGCTTTTTTCTTATTGTAACCTATATAATGCGATAATTGTATATACTCGTACCAGTTCTGTTCTTTGAGTATATTTTTCTCTATCAAGTCTTCCCTAGTTCGTAATTTGCCATTTACCAGGCTTGAGTATATTGGTACACAACAGTGTATATTTGTAGTTTCTTCCCCTATCTTGTTATACCCTAATGGGGATTCAGAATTTATCAATAAAGGAGTTAAAGGGGCCGGAACCGATGAGATGTCTTTGTTATTTTTTAGTATTGAATCCCATGTGTCAAATGTTTCTACTACTAAGTTCGGTGGCTCGCTACCGAGTCTCCTCTGTGTCTTGTCTAGCCAGCAAAGGCTACCTAGACTGGGTGTGTTAGTTAGGTTGTGTTCCAACCTTACCCATTCTTTATTATCTGAGTGCTTACACCAATCTATAATTCTATTTAACATGGACGCCTGTTTATAATATAATAGGTTAGGTACTCCCAGGCCTCCGTTACATCTATCCCTGTATAAAGTTTTCTTTGAGACTCTCTGCATTTTGTTCTGCCATATAAATGAATTTACATTGGCTTGAAGTCTATTCAAGTATGTCTGTGACAGTGGGATCGGTACTGTTTGAAAGATATATAATATACGTGGTAGAAAAGACATCTTAAAGGCATGTATTCTACCCAGCCAGGAGAGGAATTTATTTTTCCACACCCTAATCTCTGTGTGTAGTTTTGCCAGTAAATTCATGTAGTTTAGTGTGTAGAGTTCTTCTTTAGTTCTTGCGATTTGTATACCTAAATATGTCAAGGAGTCTTTCTGAATAGAGAATTGAAAATGGTTTTTGATATGTTGTAGTAAGGCATCTGTTACAGTCACCCCCAGGACCTCAGATTTAGTTGTGTTAATTTTAAAATATGAGTGGGCGCTATATAGATCAAATTCTGAATGTAGTGCTTTAAGGGATGGGAGAGGGTTTGTCAATGATAATAGAATATCGTCTGCATAAAGCGATAATTTATAAGGTGTATCTTGGATTTTGATACCTTCTATGTCAGGGTTGTGGCGTATTTTGGAGGCCAGGACTTCCATGGCCAATACAAATAGTAGGGGCGAAAGAGGACATCCCTGCCTGGTTCCATTTTTAATGTGGATGCTATTCGAGAGGGAGTCATTTAATCTGACCTTCGCTGAGGGACTGCTATATAGAGCAAAAATTTTATCCAACATGTGTGGTCCTATTCCAAATCTAATAAGAGTATGTCGCAAAAACCTCCAATTTAGCCTGTCAAAGGCTTTTTCTGCGTCAATACCCAAAAATATCGTAGGTATTTTTTTCTTATGTGCATATTCTAAAAGATCTATAGTTTTAACCGTATTGTCCCGCGCCTCACGGCGCGGAACAAAACCGGCTTGGTTTAAATGTATCAGTTCAGGGAGGTACCTGTTGAGTCTTGTAGCTAATACTTTCGCATATATCTTCACATCAACATTTAGCAAAGATATAGGTCGAAAGTTTGAGGGAGTAATCGCTGGTTTTCCAGGCTTAGGAAGCACTGTAATATGTGCCTCCAGCATTGTGGGTGGGAAAGTTGTGTCAGTTGTAATTTGATTAAAAATGTTTTGCAGATGTGGTAGCAGGATAGGGGAGAATTTTTTATAGTATTGCACTGAATACCCGTCTGGGCCAGGGCTTTTTCCCGAATTTAGATTCTTAATGGCCAATGCTATCTCGCCTGCTGTGATTGGTTTTTCGAGATCTTCAGTTTGTTCTATTGATAGTTGGGGTAGTTGGCACTCTTCTAAATAGGTGGCCATGCTAGGTATTACATTGTTATGTGTTTCTTCTTTCTCTATATTATATAGTTTCGTGTAATAGGCTTCGAATTGGGATAAGATGCCTGGTGTGGTTTTAATTATCTGTTTATCAGGCGTGTTAATTTGATGTATATATGTTTTAAGTTTTTTGAGTTTTAAAGCTCTCGCTAATAATTTCCCACTCCTATTGCTTTCGTAATGGTATCGCTGGTTAAGTTTTAAAGTCATTAAGTTATATTCTTTAGTCAGCAGATCTCTAAGGGCTTCTCTGGCTTTTTGTAGTTCTCCCAGTGTTTCTTCATTTTGTGGGTCTTGTTTATGTTTAAATTCTGTTTGTGATAGTGTATCCGCTAGGTCTTTATAGTGTTGTCTAGATGTTTGTTTCATATGTGACTTGTATTTGATAAATTCACCTCTCATGAAACATTTGTGTGCCTCCCATACCATGAATGGGTTGCTATCTGCTTGTGTATTGATTGTGAAATATTCTTTCATTGATCTAGTTAGCTTTTCTGCATACATGGGGATGTTTAATAGAGAGTCTTCTAGCTTCCAGATAAAGGGTTGGGTTGGTGTGTTAGGCCAATTGAGTTGTGTTATTACTGCAGAGTGGTCCGACCATACTGTATGTGAAATCTTTGAGTTGCATATAGTCGTCAAACCCTGCTGGTTAGTCATAATGTAGTCAATGCGACTATAAGTGTGATGAGGTGATGAGAAAAAAGTGTAATCCCTCTTAGAGGGATTTACAAACCTCCAGATATCATACAAATTGTGATCTTTCATTAGTTTCCCTAAATGTTTGGCCACATTGCATGGGGCTCTTTTTGTGATATTTGAGCTGTCCATGTGCGGATCAATTGTTATATTTAGGTCACCCCCTATAAATGTTACTCCTCTTGAGAAGTCAAGTATTTTATTAAAGGTCTGTTTAAGAAATGGGAGTTGCCTTACATTTGGTACATATATGTTTATCAGAGTTACCGGGCTGCCATAAAGGAGCCCAAACACTCCAAGAAATCTGCCGTCCATGTCTGTTGTAGTCTGTATGTGTTTGAAGGCTGTGTCTTTGTGTATTAGAATGCTAACACCACATTTTTTAGTATCTGCTGAGCTATGATAGTGTTGGGTGTACCGTGTCCCGAAATATTTAGGCTCGTTCCTTCTCTTAAAATGAGTTTCTTGAAGGAATATTATATTCCCTTTTTTCTTATGCATGTCTAGTAAGGCTATCGATCTTTTCTGTGGGGAGTTTAGACCCTTTGCATTTTGGGATATGATAGTGATCGATTTACTCATGTTGATCTTTTTTAGCTGTAGGCTGTTTTTGGATGGGTATAGCGGTTTTATATCAAATGTCTATTGCTATGCTGTAATTACCTTTAGTAGCGCAGCAGCCAATATACGGTTTAGGATAAAAAATATAAATAAAAAAAAAAAAAAAAAAGGGAAAGTAAACAAGAAAAGAGACAAAGAGTATATAGTAACAAAACAAAAACAATTCAAAACAAACAAAACAATAACAGTAGCTTCTTTTTTTCTTGTGTCTGTTGCAAAAGCGAAATGAAATGCAATTTACACTTTACTTAAAGATGCTATGTAGTGCCTATTATATTACTTATATATCTAGTATTCGATCTTATATTCAACTGTTATTAAACTTAGAGGTGTAAACCATCGATGAACTCATACAATTAACAACATACAGTATTATTTCTACATTTATGGAACCAATAGTGTAATTTTGGTATAAAGCACATTGTCCACTTTTATCCCTGAGACTGTTATATACAGCTACGCAGTCCCTCCTCAGTACAGCTAAGAGCTGCGTCTGAGAATTTTTTCAGCTTAAAAATTACAGTTTGTGTGTATATTCATATTTTACCCATCCAGACGTATCTCAGTCCATACTTTCCTCATCCGAGATGGAAGCTCTCGATGTTGTGGTTGTTCTTTTTGCCTGTGGTTGCTGGAGATGTTTAGGAGACCTGCTTTCAGCAAGAGAGGGCTCTTTATGCCCCTTATTGCTATCTTTGGGACGTTTCTTCCTTTGTGGTAGTGGCTGCGGTTCTCCAAGTTCTGAGCTGGTAGGGGGGTCAAGATCCAAGGCGGTGCAAAATTCTGATATCTCTGAAGTCTTGGTACAGGAAATCTTCCTGTTCCCGTGCAAAACATACAGGTGGAACGGGAAGCCCCATCTGTATAATATCTTTTTGCTCCTCAGCAGGGCTGTTAAGGGTGCTAATTCCTTCCTTCTCTGTAATGTCCTTTGCGAAAGATCAGTGTAGAATTGGAGTACATTACCCCTAAATTTGACTGGTTGGTTTCTGCGGGACAAATTGAGGAGTTCTTCTTTCTCCATAAATTGTTTAAACTTTATTATTATGTCTCTAGGCGGCGCTTTATCTGATGGTTTGGGTCTCAAGGCCCTGTGCGCTCTGTCCCAATTTATTTCTCTAGATGATGTTTCACCTCTCAGGTGGGCAAATAGTGCCGGGAGATAAGTAGGTAAATCCTTAGGCAATACCGACTCTGGGATTCCTCTTATGCGCAGATTTTTCCTGCGCCCTCGGTTTTCGAGGTCTTCAATTTTATCGTGAAGAACCTCTATTAGGTCTGCCTGTGTGGATGATGTTTCCTGTAGTTGATTTACTTCGTCTTGAATATTATTTGTGTAATCTTCAAGGGTATCCACTCTAAACCCTATTGTGTGTATCTCCTGTTTTAGCTCTGCCATCTCTTCTCTCATACAAGTTCTTACTATCTCTGCAATATCCTGCTTTGAAGCCAGTGATGACAGAACTGATGTAGGAATCTGTGTCAGGGTTTCTGATGTTTTCTGGGGCCTAATTGGCGATTGCAGGGCGGGTGATGCCCCCTCTAGTTGCTCTTGCTCCATTGAAGTGGAGTGTTGGCTCGCAGGGTTAAAAAAAGATTCCACACTGGGGCCCTTCCCGTGTGTATGCTTTGAGGGCTTTAATGGCTTCAGCAATCTCTTGGACGTCATTTTGGGCCCTGTCCCAACAGGTTCTGCAGCAAATACCCTTGCCTGTACAGGTGTCCCTGTTTAATGTGAATAAAAAGGTAGATCTATATTTCCAGAGGTAAAACTTTACCATACGTCTGCACAAACAATACCCCTGTAGTTGATTGCAGAGTGAGTGATCAGCTTATGGGCTTATCTCCTAAAAGATTGTTCTCGCATCAATTGCAATTTATATTTTTGTCTGCAAGTGCTTATCTGAGATAGGGTTAGCCTTTATTTTTACAGTTTCTATTATTAGCGTGGTCTGTGCTGTGTTATCTCCTTTGCGTGTTCTCCGCTCTATTGCTGCTTAATCCTTACTACGCCACAGCTCTAAGGCCTTGCCCTTCCCATAAGAGCACTATTACCCTGGTGTAAGTTCGGGTCAGGTATGTTAGATATCTGTTATCGTGACTTTTGATTGCACTTACTTCTTGTTCCGGTCGTTGCTGTGCATCCGTTTTATTTTATATATGTTTTTGTTTTTCTTTTTTTTTCTTTTTTTTTTTTTATTCGACAGAGTTCCTGTTCTCCCGGCACTAAAGTACAGTGCCCGATGCCTCCGGTTCCGATGTCGGTTCCCCCAATATCAACAGAGGGGGTTTGTTACAGCTTGGCGCTGCTTTCTAGCTTTCTTACTTGGCGCTTCTGTTAATGGCGGCCTTTCTGTACCCGTTAGGATAGCAGGGATGCGCTGTTCGCATTCTTTTGAAAAGTCTTCTGTGCAGGCTCTATGTTCCGCAAGTGCTACGGCTTGGTTCCCAATAATTAAAATCAGGCTTGTATGCTTTTTTATCTCATTTTTGCTTGCTGGTTTACGGAGCTATGGAGTTATGCTGCCATCTTAGCAGCGGCCAGCTCCGCCCCCCTCCAATACATATATCTTATAATTAGTTACTGCAGAGTTCACTTCCAATTACATATATGATATAAGATGGTGACTGGGAAATGCAATATATACCAGTATATTAAATGAACTGATATACAAATCAAGTCAAAATATACTATAAATATTGATGAAATGATACCACTTCAAAGTTCATAAATGAAGTACTGTCACGCTGCTCTCTGCTCTGCTGTGGCCGTTGCCACGGACACAGGCACTCCACCTGTTGCTAGGGATACGGCAGTGTAACTGCAGCACAGTGATGACATAATCACCGCCCGCCCTGTCTTCCCTATGTAAAGGCCTCAGTCCCTCTCACCTGTGCCCAAGTATAGGTGTTTCTTCTTGTGCTCCTGGGTGCTGTATATTTGTATGCTGAATTGCTGTATTGATTCACTGTTACTGAACTCTGCCTGTTTGACTACTCTGCTTGACTTAACCCCTGAATTGCTGGACTGCTTAACTGTTGATGAACTCTACCTGTTTGACTATGCTGCATGCCTTAACCCCTGATTTGCTGGATTGCTTAACTATTGATGAACTCTCCCTGTTTGACTACTCTGCTTGCCTTAACCCCTGAATTGATGGTTTGCTTTACCGTTGATGCACTCTGCCTGTTTGACTACTCTGCATCCCTTAACCCTAAAATATTGGATTGTCATTTTGTTGCCAAACTCTGCCTGCCTGAACATTTTTTTTATTTACCCTTGAACTGCCTTACCGCTTGATTCCCTACCTATTGCTGTCAGAGACTATCCTGTCTGTTTCAGTCCTTCTAGTGGTTTATCCTTGAACTGCCTAACCAGTGATTCCTACCTGCTGCAGCCAAAGACTACCCTGCATAGTGTGAGTACTGTTTACCTCATTTTGCAAACTTTCTCTGCTCTGGGATATTCCCTATCATTCCAGCTTGACACTGGGATATCCCACTAGCATTACAAGTACTTATTCATATAATGCTGAAAGTATTAAGTTATACCCCTAGACCACTAATAGAAATGTGACTATTAAATACATCTTTTAAAATATAAAATAGGAGGAAACATTATCATATGTATATATATTTATAGGTATATTATAAGTGAAATATACTCATGTTTGGTTTTGATATACATATCTTCAGTAGTATTAAATAGTCCCATATATGTTGACCAGATAAGTCTATTAATACTAGGAAACATAAGTGTATTTAATGAACACTTTAAAATATATATAATAAACTGAAGCAGTATTTGATAATGAAACTGTTTTTCTATGTCTGCTGCCCCCGATGGACTAAAACTGGTATTGCAACCAAAAGGGTTGACTGTTAAGAGACAGGCATTACCAAAGGGCCAATGAGGGACAAGCTCCGAAAAAGGGCATATCCAAGTCTATTGGGTGATTAAGAAATGGGGAGGAGTTTGGTCTCTGACAAAAACTCCTTGCACAAAGAGAAATGGCCTTTTTGCTGGAATTTGTTTTTGGTGACTGAGTGAGCCTTACTGGTTATCTTTATTGGGACCCTCTTTGTGGGATTATTGGGCTTAATTCTCTTCTAAACTTGTGCAATAATTCCCCTGAAAATATGACAGTAGACACATCTGAATATTGAATTCTCATATGGTCGCTGGTAAAGTATACGTGATTGTTAAATATATTAATATTTTAAATCAAAAGAAATTCCTTATAGCATAATATAGTTGCCACTGTGAGTTAAAAGGTATCTTATTCTTATATTTAATATTAATTAGACAAGGGTAGTAAGTATACTAGTGTTAAATATTAATATTAAGAAAGTACTTGTGTATTTTAATGTCATAAGTTATTTGTAGCTATTGTGATATATTTTAGAATTTGTTTTATTTTTGGCTAAGTTGGAACTATTTAATGCTTTATTAAGAGGTATATGTTGAGTTGACAAATTTGGGCAAAAATCTCTGGTTTGTTGTTAATTAAGCATTTTAAGTTAGTAATCCATATTTTGGCATTGTACTTGTGTTGTTGGCTAATTACAAATTGTCTTGTAAGTTTAATGGTAAGGTGTGATTTTAATAAGCGATTAATTTTGAGTAAGGTTAATTTATAGAAATATATATTTTATAGCTTGCTTGGTATAGAAAATTGTAACATATACATATATAATTGATTCATAATCTATTTTCTACATAAATATAATCATTGTGTTTTAATAAGGATTAACTGATCAGAACTTTGGAAATATTGTTACATAAATATATAATACGTTAGACGTTACCACTGTAATAGAGTTTAAATAATTTTGTAACCTAGGTTATATCTAACAATACTCAAGCCTTCATTGATTCAGGGGCAGCTGGAAATTTTCTTGATCATCGTTTTATGATTCAGGCAGGGTTACCTCTTCTGCAGAAAAAACAATGTCTCAAAATAACTACTCTGGATGGCACTCCCCTTGGATCAGGGTTAATCCATTTCAAATCAGCACCCCTAACCCGGACTGTGGGAGTCCTTCATACGAACAGTTGCAGTTTGATGTCATTCATTCCCCAGCACAGCCTGTCATCCTTGGTCTTCTTGGCTTCGTATACACAACCCGCAATTTGACTGAACTGAGGGACAGTTAGCCTCCTGGGGTACTTCCTGCTTCTACTCCTGCCTGGCTAAGGTTACTCCACTGCACCACGTCCCAATTGCCAGCCTACAGACCCCTTCAAGCCTTCCCTCAGTATATGCAGATTTTACAGATGTGTTTGAAAAGAAAGCAGACTTACGACTGTAAAATTTACCTCTTTCCTGAAGCCCCACTTCCTAAAGGGAGGACCTATCCGCTCTCCAAAGCTGAAACCAAGGCTATGGAGGATTATATTCAAGAAAACCTAGCTAAAGGTTTTATTCGTCCTTCCTCTTCTCCTGCCGGGGTTGGCTTTTTTTCGTCAGTAAGAAGGATGGTGGGCTCAGACCCTGTATCGACTTCAGAGCCCTAAACAACATCACTATCAAGAATCTCTATCCTATTCCTCTGATCACTGAACTATATCTTCGCTCCAAAATGCTCGCTACTTCACTAAGTTGGATCTTCGTGGGGCGTACAATCTTATTCATATCTTACCAGGGCATGAATGGAAGACTGCCTTCAACACAATATCAGGGCATTATGAATACCTTATAATGCCTTTTGGGCTGTGTAATGCCCCTGCTGTCTTCCAAGTATTTGTCAACATTGTCTTCCGTGACCTCTGTCATCGTCTAACTGGGTGACATCCTTATTTTCTCCTCCACCCTTGAGGAGCATCATGAACACGTGAGACAGGTACTTCCTCACCTCAGAGACAATTCTCTGGTAGTCAAACTGGAGAAATGTGAGTTCGACCAAGTTCAGATCCAGTTCCTTGGCTATGTCATCTTGAAGGAAGGTTTTGCCATAGAGTCTTCTAAGCTCACCGCAGTTTTGGAATGGCCTCAACCCACCTCATTAAAGGAACTACAGGGATTCTTTGGGTTCTCCAATTATTACCGCAAGTTTATAAAGAACTTTTCCTAAATAGTTGCTCCACTCAGTGAGTTGACTAAACGGAACATTTAGCCTTCAGAAGCCGTGGATGCCTTCTCTCTTCTGATAAGGCCTTTTGTTCTGCTCCTGTGCTCCACCATCCTGATCCTGACCTGCAGTTCACTTTAGAGTTTGACGCCTCTGAGATTGGAGCTGGAGCAGTCTTAACCCAAAGGGATCCTTTAACCTCCAAGTTGCACCCTGTAGCCTTTTTCTCACAACGTTGTACTCCTGCAGAAAGGAATTACAATGTGGGTAATCGTGAACTTTTAGCCATTAAGATGGCCCTGACTGAATGGCGTCATTGGCTAGAGGGTACCGCCTATCCCATTCAGATACTCACTGACCACAAGAATCTGACATACCTAGAGACTGCTCATCGACTCAATCCTCGACAGGCCAGGTGGGCCTTGTTTTTTTCCTGTTTTAACTTTGTAGTCTCTTATCTTTCTGGGACCAAGAATAAAAAGGCTGACGCCCTTTCCCGTCAGTTTCCTCAGTCTATTGACTCTTCTGAACCTCCTATTGAACACATTGCTCAACTTAACATCTCTCTACTTCAAAGACTGAAACGTGCCCAGTCTAGAAAGCCTCCTAAAGCCCCTGCGGCTCCTGATATCTTCATTGTACCTCAGAACCTACGTATCTCTGTGCTATCCTGGGCTCATGACAGCAAACTATCAGGACATCCTGGTTTGACAAGAACCTTTAAGCTCCTTTCCCAACATGTATGGTGGCCTACCATGAAGTCTGACACTCAGGATTATGTTAAAGCTTGCATGACTTGCGCTGCTAGTAAGACTCTTCGATCCTTGCCTCATGGCTTACTCCAGCCGTTGTCCATTCTCAAACAACTGTGGACACACATAACAATGGATTTTGTTGTTGACCTCCCTCCTTCTAACCATCATACGGTTATCTGAGTTGTGGTGAATCGATTTTCAGGGTTGCTCATTTTGTGCCCTTGGTCAAGCTACCTACTGCCCAAGAGTTATCATGTCTATTTCTTCTTCATGTGATACACCTTCATGGTATACCTGTAAATATTGTCCCTGACAGAGGACCTTAATTCCTTTCCACTTTCTGGAGAGAGAGGACGAATCAAGATCTTGAAGCCTATCTCAGAGCCTATGTCAATTCTCAGCATACCAACTGGTCAGGACTTTTACCCCTACCTTAACTGGCAAGGAACAATCATTGGCACTCATCTCCACGATGCTCTCCATTTCAAGCCGCAGCAGGGTATCAACCCCATCTCTTCCCTCTTTCGGCTCAGTCTATGGGAGTTCCTGCTGCTGACTGTCATTTCACTGACCTTGCTACCCATTGGCAGCATATACGCTCTCAGTTATGTTCAGCTGTTTCCAGATACAAGAAGCATGCAAACCATCTGTTACGGTTGCCTCCAGGCTGGCTGGAAGTTGGACCGTAGAAAAGGATGCTCCTAGCGCTCACCAAAGAATCATCAGCACCGTAGTCAGCAATCCCTGTAGTGATATAAGCTGTATCCTACAAACATGAGTCAAAGCTGCAAGTTAGAGGGTCAAAATAGGTCTGAATGTGCTGGACACACCGCCTGCTTTTTATTGAGGTTACATGCAAAAAAGACACTCTCAGGGGGAGGCATAAAATCCCCAATCACACATTTAGATACATTTAGATAGAGAGGCAACGCCCTTTGACAGGCCACAACATTACTTCAGCAGATAACATTACACACAATAAAACAATGCAGTCCACCTTATCACTAGCAGTCTGATTAGACAATGGGAAAGTTTATCACTAAACTTAATTAGAGCTGATCCCAGCAAACTTGTATTTAGAATTGAACAACATTAACTCTTAATGGCACACAATGAAACTGAACCAAGTGGGAGAAAGCCAGGGACAAGTCATTTCACAGGTCTGGGGACATAGTCTTAAAGGGGCATTGTTCACCAAAGTCACAATATGTCCCCAGACGGTTCTTAAAGGGCCATACACACCCAATAAAAGTTAATATGCTCTCAGGGGCACAATCTTCCAGGGGCCATAGTCATGAGGAAGGAGGCTGGCAAATAGGCTTCTCCAAAATCCAGGGAAGCAGGGCAATTTTCCATTTAAAGGGCCAGTTACAAATAGCAGTTTGTAACATATCTCCCCTTTTGGAGGGAGACTAACCAGGCACCTGACCTTCTGTCGGTCAGTGCCTAAGTTAGTCTCGTAACCCACCCACAAATAAACATTAGCAGCAAAGTAGCCCCCCCACAATAAGTAGTACTGGCCTGTAGGTTCCAGGTTGTAGGATGAAAGTGTAGCATCCTCGGCCTTCCTTTCGCAGCTGGCCAAATAGCTGGTGGTACTTGGGGGGCAGAGGCCAGCGGCACTCTGCCCTGGTGCCAGCGCTTCTGCTGGGGTGAGGGGTTTGCAGGCCAGTCCTGTAACAAGGGGGTCTGTAGGGCAGAGACAAGCAGCGCTCTGTCCTGATGCCAGCTCTTCTGCTGGGGTGAGGGGTTTGCAGGCCAGCCCTGTAACAAGGGGGTCTGTAGGGCAGAGGCCAGCAGCGCTCTGTCCTAATGCCAGCTCTTCTGCTGGGGGCATTGGGGCATAGTCCTGCCCGGTGGCAAAGGGAACGTGGGGGTCAGTGGGGGTTAACATCTCCACTGTTAACCCTGGGCCCAAGTTAGGAGTTAGCTGGAGAATGGAGACTGGGCTCCCAATCCACTGCATCTCACTCTGCTGATGGGGGACAGGAGCAACTGTCTCTGCCCCCTGTGCTGTAAGTGCAGAGACCACGGTCCCATCTGCACGGTTGTGGGGCTTACTGTCTCCCCCTGGTGCGTTAAGCTGCTGCTGGGGAGAGGGGGTTACAAGCTCCTCTCCCATACATACTTCCAGCTGCTGGGGAATGGAGTCTGGGCTCCCAATTCCCTGCATATTCCTCTGCTGCTGGGGGACAGGACCAACTGTCTCTGCCCCCTGTAACTCAGCCTGCCACTGGGGAATGGAGTCTGGGCTCCCAATTCCCTGCATATTCCTCTGCTGCTGGGGTACAGGACCAACTGTCTCTGCCCCCTGTAACTCAGCCTGCCGCTGGGGAATGGAGTCTGGGCTCCCAATTCCCTGCAATTCACTCTGCTGCTGGGAGACAGGACCAACTGTCTCTGCCCCCTGTAACTCAGCCTGCCGCTTGGGAATGGAGTCTGGGCTCCCAATTCCCTGCAATTCACTCTGCTGCTGGGAGACAGGACCAACTGTCTCTGCCCCCTGTAACTCAGCCTGCCGCTGGGGAATGGAGTCTGGGCTTCCAATTCCCTGAAATTCACTCTGCTGCTGGGGGACAGGACCAACTGTCTCTGCCCCCTGTAACTCAGCCTGCCGCTTGGGAATGGAGTCTGGGCTCCCAATTCCCTGCATATTCCTCTGCTGCTGGGGGACAGGACCAACTGTCTCTGCCCCCTGTAACTCATTTTCTTGCTGGAGAGCAGGTGTCCATACCCCCAAACTCCACAGTTGGCGCTCAAAGGCTCGTGCCGCTTCGTTCTCAGTAGCCAATTTTTGGATGATTCGACTGACTACTGCAGGGTCTGGACCATATCGAACTAGCCGCCTCTTTACCTCTGGAACGAAATCAGCGCCCTCATAGCAACGGATCAGGTTGAGGTGCTCTTCACAGGGTTCTGACCAGTGTCTTGTCAGCTCCATGCTGCTGTAGGTAGGGACGCTGCGCAGTGGCTAGCGTTGCCCTCAATAACTCTCCTACGATACCAGTGCTGTTGGGGTGCTGCTCCTTGCGCTAGGACGCTATCCCACCGCTGCCGCCAAATGTTACGGTTGCCTCCAGGCTGGCTGGAAGTTGGACCGTAGAAAAGGATGCTCCTAGCGCTCACCAAAGAATCATCAGCACCGTAGTCAGCAATCCCTGTAGTGATATAAGCTGTATCCTACAAACATGAGTCAAAGCTGCAAGTTAGAGGGTCAAAATAGGTATGAATGTGCTGGACACACCGCCTGCTTTTTATTGAGGTTACATGCAAAAAAGACACTCTCAGGGGGAGGCATAAAATCCCCAATCACACATTTAGATACATTTAGATAGAGAGGCAACGCCCTTTGACAGGCCACAACATTACTTCAGCAGATAACATTACACACAATAAAACAATGCAGTCCACCTTATCACTAGCAGTCTGATTAGACAATGGGAAAGTTTATCACTAAACTTAATTAGAGCTTATCCCAGCAAACTTGTATTTAGAATTGAACAACATTAACTCTTAATGGCACACAATGAAACTGAACCAAGTGGGAGAAAGCCAGGGACAAGTCATTTCACAGGTCTGGGGACATAGTCTTAAAGGGGCATTGTTCACCAAAGTCACAATATGTCCCCAGACGGTTCTTAAAGGGCCATACACACCCAATAAAAGTTAATATGCTCTCAGGGGCACAATCTTCCAGGGGCCATAGTCATGAGGAAGGAGGCTGGCAAATAGGCTTCTCCAAAATCCAGGGAAGCAGGGCAATTTTCCATTTAAAGGGCCAGTTACAAATAGCAGTTTGTAACACCATCATCGAGCTACTATTCATGCTTTTACTGTTGTTAAGCGAGTCTGGGTCTCTACTCGACACGTTCACTTACGTCAGTCTTGCCAAAAATTGGGTCCTCGCTACATCTGTCCTTACAAGGTCCTCAAAAGATTATCTCCTGTTGCCTACAAAGTGGCTTCACCCAGAGCCCTACACATTCATCCTGTCTTCCACATCTCTCTGCTCAAGCCCTACATCATGAACAGGTTTACCTGACTCAGACCTCCTCCTCCGCCACTCTTGGTTCATGGTGAGCTGGAGTATGAGATTGCCAGGATCCTGGACTCCAGGTACAGGTGCAGGCATCTCCAATACCTCGTGCACTGGAAGGGTTGCTCTGTATACCTCGTGCGCTGGAAGGGTTGCTCTGTGGCAGATCATTCCTGGGTTACTACCCGTCATGTACATGCTCCTTCTCTGATCTCCAGGTTTCATGCTGCACATCCCACCAAGCCTATGTAGGGTCCTGGAGGTACCCTTTGAGAAGGGGGCTCTGTCACGCCACTCCTTCCCACTGCTGTGGCTGTTGCCACGGACGCAGGTGGTCCTGTTGCTAGGGATGCGGCAGTGTTTCTAAAGCACAGTGATGACGTCATCACCGCCCGCCCTGTCTTCTGATGCCAGTCCAGATCTCTCCTGTGGCGCAAATCCTATCCTATGTAAGTGCCTCAGTTACTCTCACCTGTGCCCAAGTATAGATGCTACTGTGTGTGCTCCTAGGTGCTGTGTTACTTACTTTAACTGGATTGCTATATCGTTATTGAACTCTGCTTGTCTGACCACTCTGCTTGCTTAACCCCTAAAGTGCTGGCTTGCTATACTGTTGCTGAACTCTGCTTGTCTGACCACTCTGCCTGCTTAACCCTTGAACTGCTGGATTGCTATACTGTTGCTGAACTCTGCGTGTCTAACCACTCTGCCTGCTTAACACCTGAATTGTTGGATTGCTACACAGTTACTGAACTCTGCCTGTCAGGTCCTTCTATTGGTTTACCCCTGAACTGTTATACTGCTGGATTTCCTTTTGGTTTTGACTCCTGCCTGTTCCTGGTCCTTCTATTGGTTTACTCCTGAACTGCTATACTGCTGGATTGTCTTCCTGTAACCGCTAAGGACTACCCTGCCTACTGTGAGTACTGCTTACCTCATTTTACAAACTCTCTCTGCTCTGGGATATTTCTTATCATTCCACTTGATGCCGGGATAAGAAGACTACTGGCCAAGTTTGGTCTGATAGAGGAATATCCCACAAGCATTACAACTGTGAAGCAATGCAAGATTTGTTAAAATAAAGACTCCTCTAAAAGAGATTGGCTCCTCTAAGAAAAGTGGTTGTTGGTGGTGGTGCAGGGAAAGTTAGAATACTAAACACAATGGGCAAGATTACATATGTGGCGCAGGCTTCAGCATAACTGCTGAAACCTGCATCACCCGTAATTTCCCCTTGCACATCAGGGAATCACATAAACCCTGCCGGCAGTTCATAAAGTGCCGTAAGTTGGATAAACTAGCGATGTCCAGAAATGTGCGTAAATACAAATTTCTGGAGTTGCCAGTGTCTTCCTCTCCCAGACAAGGGGCCGCTATGTAGCGGAGATGTGATTTAGCGGAGAAGTGATTTAGCAGGAGCCCACCCAAATAACTAGATGTACTAGCATTCAGGTGGAACAAGAACTAACTTTATTGAGAAACACACATCTTTTATACACACAGCTCATCTTGATAAGAACATTGGACAATCCCACAATTTTCCCACCATTCCCGCCCCTTCAGACAGACCAGCGCCTCCATAGCAGCCACAGTCCCACAGAATCCCAGGACCCAGGGGTGGCGGCTTTGGGGTGATCCCGGCGGAGCAGCGACACTTCCAGACAGTAATTTGAAAGCTCTCTGTCCCCAGATGCCACAGTCTAAAAAGCGGCATGATTTGTTACTGGGGACCGGAGAATACAGTCCGTTGAAGTTATGGGGGTAGGGGTGTCCAAAAACCCCAGTTCCCAAAGGAGCACCCCTCCGGTAATTCCCCCACCTCTTATCCTCCCTAGGGGCTACCAATCCTTAAAATAGCGGAGCTCTGGAGCAAAGGGCCGCTGGAGCGACCAGGGGTGAATTTAGCGGGTGTCCTGCTGTTCTGTGGCTGACAGGGAGTTCCAGGAGCCCGGCCAGCCTGAGAGGGGTTAGGCAGGTGTCTGTTGTGAGGCGGACGACCAGGAGTTCCAGGAGCCTGGCCAGCCTAGGAGGGTTTTCCCGGTCAGAGACCAGCTCTTCTCTGACAAAGTACTCCTCACCAAATAAAGGGAACAAAAGGTCTGCGGTTGCTCTCCAGGGCCCAAATCAGCTGAGGAACAGGAGCGGGTGAGGTGGTAGGAGTTCAACTCTTGCGTCCTGGCACAGCATGGCAAAACAGTAGATAGCAAGAGACAGCAAGATCCCACTAGCCATGAAAGGGCCAAATATAGTGTGACAAGGAGTCAGGCATGCAGTGGGGGGGGGGGGGGGGCAGCCTTGTCATGTCTGCCCCTGCCCCCTGTGGGAAATCCTCCTGGGTGGAAAAAGGGTAGAGATCATGCCCAGCTAATGGGGAGAGAGACTGGCTGTCTCTTCTCCTGGGAAGGGGATCTGCCACTGGGGAGGGAGGCCGGTTACCTCTGCTCCCTGAGGAACTGTGCTGCTGCTGGGGAGGGAGACCGGCTGTCTCTGCTCCCTGGAAGGGGTGCTACTGCTGGGGAGGGAGACTGGCTGTCTCTCCTCCCTGCAAGGGGCTCTGCCGCTGGGAGTGAAACCGACTGTCCCCGCTCCCTGGAAGGGGTTCTGTCGCTGGGGAGAGATAACAACATCCATCTCTCCCAGCAAAGGGGTTCTGCTGCTGTGGAGAGAGACCACCTGTCTCCTCTTCCAGGAAGGGATTCTGCCACTGGGGAGAGTTATCGACATCCGTCTCTCCTTGCAAGGGGTTCTGCCTACTGGGAGGGAGGACGACTACCTCCGCTCTCAGGGGATGGCTCTGCCGCTGGGGAGAGAGACCAGTTGTCTCCTCTTCCTGTACTTGGCTCTGCCACTGGGGAGAGAGACTGACTGTCTCCTCTCCCGGGAAGGGGTTCTGCCGCTGGGGAGAGATATCAACATCTGTCTCTCCCTACAAGGGGTTCTGCTGCTGGGGAGAGAGACAGAATGTCTCCTCTCCCTGCAAGGGGTTCTGCACTGGGGAGAGAGACCAACTGTCTCATTTCCCAGGAAGGGGTTCTGCCGCGCTGGGGAGAGATATCGATATCTGTGTCTCCCTGCAAGGGGTGCTGCCGCTGGGGAGAGACCAGCTGTCTCCTCTCCCTGCAAGGGGTTCTTCCGCTGGGGAGAGATATCGACATCCGTCTCTCCCTGCAAGGGGTTCTGCCTACGGGGAGGGAGGATGACTACCTCCGCTCCCAGGGGATGGCTCTGCCGCTGGGGAGAGAGACTGGTAGTCTCTTCTCCCGGGAAGGGGTTCTACCGCTGGGGAGAGATATTGACATCCGTCTCTCCCTGCAAGGGGTTCTGCCGCTGGGTAAAGTTATCGACATCCATCTCTCCCTGCAAGGTGTTCTGACGCTGGGGAGAGAGACCGATTGTCTCCTCTCCCTGCAAGGGGTTCTGCGGCTGGGAGACTAACTGTCTCCTCTCCCAGGAAGGGGTTCTGCCGCTGGGGAGAGAGGTCGGCAACCTCAACTCCCTTGTTTCTTGGAGCTGCTGCAGGTGCTGGGCAGAGGCTGGCAGCCCTCTGCCCTGTTCACAGCACTTCTGCAGGGGTGGCTCCCTGGTCCGGGACCATAAGCTCGGCTGCTGATCTGTATCTAGCAGCTCTTCATCGCTTATCCCTTGTTTCCACTCCTCGAAGGCCAACCTCCATGAATCCCAGACTGCTGTATCATAGCTCCCTGCAGACAATGTGGCATGTGGTTTAACACAATCTAGCAGTCTTTTGTATCTCTGTTCCATCTCCAATTCCTGGCCACATATATAATCCAAAATGTCTTGCAGCCAGGGTACCCCAGAGAGACTCCCTCGATACTCACAAATGTCCTTAATTCTCCACTCCACCTGACTTCCAAAATCTGGTTCCTCTGCCATTAGTTCAAATAGTAATCCAGGGCCGCCATAGCCAAAGCCCCCAGTGGGGGCATCATCCCCCAGCCATGGCCGCATTTGCATAGCGTACCATCGGAGGGCCCTGTAGCTGTCATCCAGCACCATTTCATCCTGGACCAGTCCATCCAATTCAGACAACCATTCCTCCCTGGGCTGTTCTCCTAGGCAAAGTACTCGTAACTTCCACTGGAGCCAGTAATCTTCATCATCAGAGGGGAGGGTTGTAACTTTATAGCCCTGCTATGGTTGAAGAGTCACCGGCGGACAAGGTCCCTCTGTGCCAGCAGGTCCCAATACTTAGGAGCTCGACTCCCATAGTTACCAGATGCTGTGGCACGTCTCTTCTGTCAGCAGAAACTGTGGGAAAGAAGCAGATCCCACCACTGCCAGCCAATGTCACGGATACCCCAACTACCCCGGCTGGGTAGCTCTGCCAATCGGGTCCTGCTTGCTCCCTGCCGACTGCAGCTATGTAGCTGGCAAGTGACCACAGCCTGTAGCCACCCCTTATGCCCAACAGCACCAGTATTCAGGGTCTCACCCTGTGGCAGACTCCGGCTATCCTGACTAGGTAGCTCTGCCAGAGGGTCCTTCCTCTCCCAGACAAGTGGCCGCTATGTAGCAGAGAATAAATTATTTAGCAGGAGCTCACCCAAATAACTAGACATACTAGCATTCAGGTGGAACAAGAACT
Organism: Bombina bombina; assembly: GCF_027579735.1. Lineage (NCBI taxonomy): Eukaryota > Metazoa > Chordata > Amphibia > Anura > Bombinatoridae > Bombina > Bombina bombina. Next base: position 180,743,446 of record NC_069505.1, read on the forward strand.
AACTTTATTGAGAAACACACACATCTTTTATACACACAGCTCATCTTGATAAGAACATTGGACAATCCCACAATTTTCCCGCCATTCCCGCCCCTCCAGACAGACCAGCGCCTCATAGCAGCCACAGTCCCACAGAATCCCAGGACCCAGGGGTGGCAGATTCAGGGTGATCCCGGGGGGAGCGGCGACACTTCTCGGTCCCCAGATGCCACAGTCCAAAAAGCGGCAGGATTAGTTACTGGGGACCAGAGTCCGTTGAAGATATGGGGGTAGGGGTGTCCAAAACTCCTGGTTCCAAAATGAGCTTCCCTCCGGTAATTCCCCCACCTCTTGTCCTTCCTAGGGGCTACCAATGCCCAAAAGAGCAGAGCTCTGGGGCAAAGTGCCGCTGGAGCGACCAAGGGTAAATTTAGCGGGTGTCATGCTGTTCTGTGGCTGACCGGGAGTTCCAGGAGCCTGGCCAGCCTGAAAGGGGTTAGGTGGGTGTCCGTTGTGAGGCGGCCAACTTGGGGTTCCAGGAGCCCGGCCAGCCTAGGAGGATTTTTCCGGTCAGAGACCAGCTCTTCTCTGACTAAGTTCTCATCACCAAATAAAGGTAACAAAAGGTCTGGGAGATTACGGTTGCTTTCCGGAGCCCAAATTCGCTGAGGAACAGGAGGGGGTGAGGTGGTAGGGGTTCAACTCTTGTGGCCTGGCACAGCATGGCAAAACAGTAGATAGCATGAGACAGCAAGATCCCGCTAGCCATGAAAGGGCCAAATCTGGTGTGGCAAGAGTCAGGCAGGCAGTGGGGGGGGGGGGCAGCCTTGGCTGTCTGGTATCCGCAACATATGGGCATTGCCCTTAAAGGGCATTCAGCTCTTTTAGTGTCCTTAATAGGGCATTCAGCTCTTTTACAAGTGCCTATTAAATCCCAAATCTAAAAAATAAATGAAAATAAAAAAATAAAAAAATCCTAACTCTAAGCCCCAAATTAAGTACTCACCGTTCCTGAATTCCGGCGGAGAAGGTCCTCTTCCAGGCGGCGGTGAAGTCTTCTTGGAACCAGCGATATCTTCCATCTTAATCCAGGACCAAGCCTGCGCGGAGCGGAGATGACCGCGGAATTAAAGACCGGCTGTTAGGATATTTTATTTTAATTGTAATTTAGTATTTTATTATTTTATGTAATTTGGGGTTAATTTAGGACGTGTTAGGTCAGGGGGTTTAGTAATTAAATTAGGTTTATTGCGATGTGGGGGTTTGGCGGTTTAGGGTTTAATAGATTAATTAGGTTTATTGCGATGCGGGTGAATGGCGGATTAGGGGTTAATAGTTTTATTAGGTCGCTTGCGATGCTGGTGAATGGCGGATTAGGGTTTAATAATTTTATTAGGTTTATTGCGATGTGGGTTAATGGCGGATTAGGGGTTAATAGTTTTATAAGTTATTGCGGTTGGCAGTTGACAGGTAGTTATTGCGCATGCGTTAGGTGTTAGTTAATATTTTCAGCCAGTTACGGGAGTTACGGTGCTATGTGTGGCGACTTGAAAATGGAGTAAAATTTCTCCATTTTCGCTGCATAAGTCCTTGCGCTGAATATGTGATACCGATTTCCGACGCAGTTCTATGTTAGCTTATGGGAGTAAAAATTGCAGGCAACGGTGAAATATACACGCCGCATTTATATTTGGCGCCGTATATGTTATAGCAAAACCGCCTAAAAAAAACGGCGTCACCGGCTTTTGCGGGTGACGCCGCATATGTATTCTTGCCCAATGAGGTGTCAGAGTATTCAGAAAGATTTAATGCTCGGCATGCATGTTTATTTCTTGCATGACTACAGAAATGTCTTTGGAAGGTGCTTTATGTCCCTTTAATCCAAACTAAACTTTATTTTCACAGGTCATTTCTGCACCAGCATTCTGAATCTTTTTTTATTTAGGGCTAGATTACAAGTGGAGCTGTATTTTGCATTTTTGCTATAGTGAAAACTCCACTAGGATTTCCATCATTGCTCTAGTCGGGTTGCGCTTGTAGTACAAGTTAAAAGTAAACAGTTTTTTCCTCCAGTGGTAATCCGACTTGCACAAAAAGTAAAAAAACACAAACACGTTTACGCATTCCCCCATAGAAGTCAATGGAGAAAAAAAAGTTGGAAAAATAAATAGTTATTTTCGTAATGGAATATGTTATATTTATTCATAAATAAATATTTCTACATATATCTGATGTATTTTTAAACAAATATATATTTATACTTATATATATATATATATATATATATATATATATATATATATATATATATGATCGATATATACAGAGATATATATGGGAATATCTATTTAGAAATACTTAGAACATTTTCCTATGTTCAGAACATTGGAATGTGAAATATTTACAGTAAATACATAGTTAAAAAGTATATTAAATATGAATTTTGCATAAATATGATGTTTCATCTACTTAACAGGAAAAGGCTCAAATGCACACACACATATACTGTATATATATACAGGGAGTGCAGAATTATTAGGCAAATGAGCATCCTCTTTATGCATGTTGTCTTACTCCAAGCTGTATAGGCTCGAAAGCCTACTACCAATTAAGCATATTAGGTGATGTGCATCTCTGTAATGAGAAGGGGTGTGGTCTAATGACATCAACACCCTATATCAGGTGTGCATAATTATTAGGCAACTTCCTTTCCTTTGGCAAAATGGGTCAAAAAAAGGACTTGACAGGCTCAGAAAAGTCAAAAATAGTGAGATATCTTGCAGAGGGATGCAGCACTCTTAAAATTGCAAAGCTTCTGAAGCGTGATCATCGAACAATCAAGCGTTTCATTCAAAATAGTCAACAGGGTCGCAAGAAGCGTGTGGAAAAACCAAGGCGCAAAATAACTGCCCATGAACTGAGAAAAGTCAAGCGTGCAGCTGCCAAGATGCCACTTGCCACCAGTTTGGCCATATTTCAGAGCTGCAACATCACTGGAGTGCCCAAAAGCACAAGGTGTGCAATACTCAGAGACATGGCCAAGGTAAGAAAGGCTGAAAGACGACAACCACTGAACAAGACACACAAGCTGAAACGTCAAGACTGGGCCAAGAAATATCTCAAGACTGATTTTTCTAAGGTTTTATGGACTGATGAAATGAGAGTGAGTCTTGATGGGCCAGATGGATGGGCCCGTGGCTGGATTGGTAAAGGGCAGAGAGCTCCAGTCCGACTCAGACACCAGCAAGGTGGAGGTGGAGTACTGGTTTGGGCTGGTATCATCAAAGATGAGCTTGTGGGGCCTTTTCGGGTTGAGGATGGAGTCAAGCTCAACTCCCAGTCATACTGCCAGTTTCTGGAAGACACCTTCTTCAAGCAGTGGTACAGGAAGAAGTCTGCATCCTTCAAGAAAAACATGATTTTCATGCAGGACAATGCTCCATCACACGCGTCCAAGTACTCCACAGCGTGGCTGGCAATAAAGGGTATAAAAGAAGAAAATCTAATGACATGGCCTCCTTGTTCACCTGATCTGAACCCCATTGAGAACCTGTGGTCCATCATCAAATGTGAGATTTACAAGGAGGGAAAACAGTACACCTCTCTGAACAGTGTCTGGGAGGCATGGTTGCTGCTGCACACAATGTTGATGGTGAACAGATCAAAACACTGACAGAATCCATGGATGGCAGGCTTTTGAGTGTCCTTGCAAAGAAAGGTGGCTATATTGGTCACTGATTTGTTTTTGTTTTGTTTTTGAATGTCAGAAATGTATATTTGTGAATGTTGAGATGTTATATTGGTTTCACTGGTAAAAATAAATAATTGAAATGGGTATATATTTGTTTTTTGTTAAGTTGCCTAATAATTATGCACAGTAATAGTCACCTGCACACACAGATATCCCCCTAAAATAGCTATAACTAAAAACAAACTAAAAACTACTTCCAAAACTATTCAGCTTTGATATTAATGAGTTTTTTGGGTTCATTGAGAACATGGTTGTTGTTCAATAATAAAATTAATCCTCAAAAATACAACTTGCCTAATAATTCTGCACTCCCTGTATATATATATATCTGTACATATGTATTTATGTGTTTATATGTGTATATGTCTGTAAATACATATATACACATATAAATAGATGAATACATAAATAAAGATCTTTAGACATGTATGTGTATGTATCTCAATGTTAAAATCATTTGCAGCTTTTTTTTCTCTGACACCCAAGATCTCATATCTTATAACTTTTATGTGCATAATATAACAGTGTTATTATGAGTGTAACTGTCCTTTGTAATGTATTTTTGATATGTTTTTTTTTACACTTTTTATTTTCGGAAAACAGTTAACCACAGCTCTGAAATCATGGTAAGGATTCAAGCGTAAATATTTGTAATATGAGTGCAATTTAAATTGAGCGCAAACGATCGCGAAAACCCTTGCAAAATCGTTTGCACTCCACTTGTAATCTAGCACTTAATAATAATAATATTTTGACATTTTATAAGTAAGCAAACATTTTTTTTTAGAATATTAGTTTACAATTTTATTTTTCTATTATTTAATTTACACTCTTTGTATAAAGCAACAGAAAAGTCATTGTTTAATATCCATGTCAGAACTGTACATACAATTGAAAAACTCTAGTTTACATCTGTTATTAAATATAGCTGTTTCTCTTGATATCTATTATTAAATACTTTGGGGTAGATTTATCATATGTCGGATGGACATGATCTGCTTGTAGCAGATATGTGCGCCCGACATCGCTAAATGCCGGCAGCGTACGCTGTCTGCATTTATCATTGCACAAGCATCTCTAGGGAAATGCTTGTGCAATGCCGCCCCCTGCACATTCACGGCCAATCGGCCGTTAGCAGGGGATGCCAATCATCCCGATCGTATCCGGTCAGGCTGATTGTTGTCCGCCGCCTCAGAGGTGGCAGATGAGTTAAGGAGCAGCGGTCTCACGACCGCTGCTTCTTAACTTAAATTTCAGGCGGACCTGAAACTGCAGGGGTTGATTGCAGTACCCGCTGCTTGATAAATCTACCCCTTTGCTTCTTTCTATAAAAGCGTATTGAGGTAGCCGCAGGAGAGTGCACATGTCTTGACTATTATATGTATAACATTGTTACAAAGCTTGTTGCACACACTGCTACTATATAGTGCTTGACACGTTCAAGCTCGTAAGCCTACCTCAGTATGCTTTCATGGAAAGAATCTACGTTTCAACAAGGTGGACCGAGAGAAAGAGATACATTTTGTAATAGAACTAGACTGAATAATATTCTAAACGGACAATAGAGTCAAAATGAAGCCTTCAGGATTCAGATAGAGAGGCCTATTTATCAAAGGTCTTGCAGACCTGATCCGACAGTGTGGATCAGGTCCGCAAGTCCTCGCTGAATGCGGAGAGAAATGCGCTCTCCGTATTCAGCATTGCACCAGCAGCTCACAAGAGCTGCTGGTGCAACGCCGCCCCCTGCAGACTCGCAGCCAATCGGCCGCCAGCAGGGAGGTGTCAATCAACCCGATCATACTCGATCGGGTTGAATTGTGGCGATTCCTGTCCGCCTGCTCAGAGCAGGCGGACAGGGTTATGGAGCAGCGGTCTTTAGACCACTGGTTCATAACTCCAGTTTCTGGCGAGTCTGAAGACTCGCCAGAAACAAGGACCCACAAGCTCCATACGGAGCTTGATAAATGGGCCTCAGAGCATGCAATTTGAAATACATTTCCAATTTACTACTACTATGAAATTTGCTTTGTTTCTTGGTATCCTTTGTTGAAGAGTAAACCTAGGTAGGCTCAGGAGTTAGGTAATGATTGGTGGCTGCACATGTATGCCTCTAGTCACTGGCTCATCAGATATATTCAACTTCCCAGTACTGTATTGCAGTTCATAAGCTTACCATGAACACAATTCAGACTTGATTATAGAAGTAAATTGGAAAGTTGTTTACAATGTAATGCTCTATCTTTACTATTTTATTAATATTACATAAAATTTTGTTCGAAATTAAATTTTCTTGGCTGCACGTCTAGTTTCATATCCCTTTAAAGTGAAGGTAAACTTTGATGAATGAAAGCCCAATTTTTAAAAATACTCCAATCACGGCTTTCCCCCCCAGGGGAATCATTGCCTGAGGTCATGCCGTGATTGGAGGAAGCCGGATTAGTCCTTACTGACGTGTGAAGAGAGGAGCTCTGGGAGGTGGAAGCTGCTCCAGCTGTGAAGAGAAGAATGGTATGTTTTTAACCCCTTAACAACCAATGAAGTACAGGGTATGTCCTACAAAAAAAGGTCCTTAACGACCCTGTATGTTGTTAGTCTTTCCAAGCGGTGGAAGCAATCCTGATCACTTCTAGCCGTTTTCATGTTATTGCAGTGATGCCTCGATATTGAGGCATCCTGCAATAACATTTGTTAGCAGTCCGATGCAGAGAGAGTAATTCTGTGGCCCTCTCTGCATCCGCCATCGATGGCCGTGATTGTTGGTGGGTGGGAGCCGATGCAGGGAGGCGGGTGGGCGGCCATCGATGGAAGGAAGTGTGTCAGAGGGGGTGGGATCCTGTGCGGGGCCACCGGGGGCGCGCAAATGCACGGGGCGGGCGAGAGCGGGTGGGAACGCTACATTATGGCATAATAAAATGTTTTGATAAGGTGGGAGAGAGGACTGGGGAGGGTAGGAATTTTCAGCTAAGGGATCTGGGAGGGAGTGGGGGTTGGATATTGAGGGGGGGCAGCTACACTACAGAAAATATTGAATAATTTTATAATATATATATATTTTTTTTAAAATACCATATTTTATGGCAAACTGGGTACTGGCAGAAACTTCAGCTGGCAGTACCCAAGATGGCGCACAATAAGGAAGAGGGTGAGGGTTAGAGAGCTGTTTGGGGGGGGGGGAATCAGGGAGGTTGGGGGCTAAGGGGGGTTAATGCACAGCAGAATTATGTTTTTAAAAAACAAAGAAAAAAAAAACACTTTATTTTAGTACTTTCTGCCAGTACTTAAGATGGCGGGGACAATTGTGGGTTGGGGGAGGGAAGAGAGCTGTTTGGGAGGGATCAGGGGGTGGGATGTGTCAGATGGGAGGCTGATCTCTACACTAAAGCTAAAATTAACCCTGCAAGCTCCCTACAAGCTACCTAATTAACCCCTTCAGCAGCATTTAGCGGCCTTTTAATTACCAAAAAGCAACGCCAAAGCCATATAAGTCTGCTATTTCTGATCAAAGGGGATGCCAGAGAAGCATTTACAACCATTTGTGCCATAATTGCACAAGCTGTTTGTAAATAATTTCAGTGAGAAACCTAAAGTTTGTGAAATTTTTTTTTTTATTTGATCGCATTTGGCAGTAAAATGGTGGCATGAAATATACCAAAATGGGCCTAGATCAATACTTTGGGTTGTCTTCTAAAAAAAAAAAAAAAATACATGTCAAGAGATATTCAGGCATATGGTATTGTTAGAAAGTCCATTTAAGGACGAGAAAAATGGTATATAATATGTTTGGGTAAAGTAAATGAGTAAGAGGAAAATTACAGCTAAACACAAAAACAGCAGAAATGTAAAAATAGCCTTGGTCCCAAACGGTCAGAAAATGGAAAAGTGCTGTGGTCCTTAAAGGGTTAAACAAAACGTCTGCTTTATAAACTTTGATTAATGAAAGTGCCCCTGTTTTTAATAGTATTTTTAAAAACCGGGCTTTCATTCATCAAAGTTTACCTTCACTTTAAGTAACGTTGTTAATGTGTTAAGGAGGATTAAATCTAAGCAAGTGTAGTGTCAGAGAATCTACAAAAGGTCTCAAACATTTAAGAGTTGTACATTTATTTATTTTCAGTAAATTATTCCATATACCAAAGTCTTCAATATACCCAAGCAGGATTTGTCATTAAATGACCATTAAATACAGCAGAATTGTATAATCCACAAATCCACAATGAATAGAAGACAATGCAATAGCACTTACTTTCAATTTAAAATTATCAGTCATTTTTGTTTTTAAGAAATGTCAAATATTGCTTACTTTCCATCCTGCCCATTGTATCATGTGACAGCCATCAGCCATCTTACAGTCTCATGTACTGTATGTATACTCTGTGAATTCTTGCACATGCTCAATAGGATCTGGTGCCTAGAAAGTGTGCACATGAAGACTTAAAGGGACATGAAACCCACATTTTTTCTTTTATGATTCAGAAAGAGAATGCATTTTTAAACATCTTTTTAATTTACCTCTATTATCTAATTTGTTTTATTCTCTTGATATGCTGCTGATTGGTTGCTGCACATGGAAGCCTCATGTGATTGGCTCACCCATGTGCATTTCTTTTTCTTCAAATAAGGATATCTAAAAAATGAAGCAAAATAAATAATAGAAGTAAATTGTAATGTTGTTTAAATGTGTATGTTCTATCTGAATCATGAAAGAAAGATTTTGGGTTTAGTGGCCCTTTAAGAGCATTTTGATACTGGAAGTAAACTGGAAAATTTTTAAAACTGCATGCTCTGTCTGAATCATTAAAGTTTAATTTGAATTTGATATCCCTTTAAGAAATGTTTGCATCTCTCTGGATGATGAAGTGATGCAGTTGTCTATTTCAGAGAATTTTATCTCCATTTCAGTCTGTGACCAGTAGCTGAGGGGTAGGATGGGGTGACTTTACAAACACAAAGTTCATATGCTTGTGCATTAATAGCAGATGCAGGCTCAGAAGTAGTTCCAGAGAAGAACTAGGAAAAATAAGTCAGGTTATTCCAGGGTAACAGAAACAGCAAAGATGAAGATGGTGACACAGACCGACAGCAGTTCCAAATTTATGGACTCTAGCACACCCAACAAACTCCCTGATAGGCATGCGGTACATATTTAATAAAATATAGTGTAATATAAATACAGGGTGTTCTATAGAGTATACACTTATCCAGAGTTGCATTTTACCACATCATTGTAATATGCATTTTTTTTTATATAAATCTATAGCTGAAAAAAAGAAAAAGAAAAATCTGCTCATTAAATGAATAAGCAAAATACATTAATTTGGTTATAAAATGTTCATAAATTCACTGTCCAGAGAGTGCTTAGCAGATGTTCTGGTGATGAAGCTACTTTCAATCGACATGTTGAGTAAAGCCAATAATAAATAAAGTGCATGCTGTTTCCTTATGATTAACTGTTCCAAATTCAGGTGTAAACTAGAAAAAAATACACTAAAGCTACTCTGTTAAAGGCTCTTGTCATCCTAAGAGCCACATTTTATATGTTCTTATCCTGGATAATGGGAGGAGGAGATAGGGATAAACAACCAAGTTCTTCAACCATGCCAACATCACCTATGGAGTAAACAAGATGAGATTGAAATAACAAGGGGTTACAGATCCCCAAGGCAGAACATGCTGTGATCTGAGATGTCATCACAGAAAATACAGCATGTCTGCAGAAAGACTAGGACACATGCAAGAACTGTTAGCTCTTTCGCTTTGCAGCACTGCTCAATATTAGACTGTTCACTTCAAACAGAGCTGTGCTGTGGCTGCACTGTGTAAGTTTTCCTTAACACAATGAGGCCAATTTATCAAATGTCTGTCGGACCTGATCCGACAGTGCGGATAAGGTCCGACCGACATCTCTGAATGCGGAGAGCAATACACTCTCCGTATTCAGCATTGCACCAGCAGCTCACAAGAGCTGCTGGTGCAACGCCGCCCCCTGCAGACTCGCGGCCAATCAGCAGGGGGGTGTCAATCAACCTGATCGTACTCGATCGGGTTGAATTGCTGCAATGCCTGTCCGCCGCCTCAGAGCAGGCGGACAGGGTTATGGAGCAGCGGTCTTTAGACCGCTGCTCCATAACTTGTGTTTCTGGCGAGTCTGAAGACTCGCCAGAAACACGGCCCTTCAAGCTCCATTCAGAGCTTGATAAATGGGCCTTAGTGCATCCAGAGCAAAGTGCTGTTTGAAGAGGATAATCAAATATGCAGCAGCGCTGCAAAGGAGCAGATCATTTACTGTTGACTGGCTCTCAGTAATTTTTTCCAACCCTCCCCCCGAACATTTCCTGATCTACAAAGCTGTGACTTCTGAATGTAAGATGTCTTTGTGATCAATACACCTTTTTATTACTACATTTCTACTTTGTGATGTTATATTAAGTGAAAAGGAAACACATTTATTTGAGACATTTTAAAAACTTTGCTTTACTCTTCAGTTAATCAACACATTGCAATTGAGCTGGTGCTTTATTGTAACTGCCTAATTTAAAATTGAATTTTATTTTAAAATGACCTGCAGAAAGATTTTCTCAAAAAAAATTTGTCCCAGAAAGTGAAGAAAAGTTCTGCCTCTGGGTACAGATTTGTATACATACTGGGCTAGATCACAAGTGGTGCACAATTGTTAGTGCAAGTGGACATAATCTCAAGTGGAAACCTAGCGTAAAGAGTAAGAAGTAAAAAAGTGTGTTTTACCATACATTTCAGTGGGTGGCGATGCTTCTCTGATACCGGCAACATATTCAAAGCAGCATTGCTTCCTACATTGAAGGTGTAATGTAAATGACTAGTGCTTTCTGCGCCTCTCCCTATACATTGTACTCTGCTCCATTCAAAACCCTATCCAGGAAGAGGATAGAATAAGGAGAGGCATAGGTGTTATTAAGCCCAGCGCTCTTTACACAACCCTTCACTTTAATACACTGAACTTGTGTCAACAGAAACTCAACCTCTGTTCATACAATACAATAGTGAATGAATACACCTATAGGAGCAGGGGGATTGTGGGTGTATGATGTATATCTATTGTTCAATGTGTATGTATTGTATAGTACTTTTCAGTGGTGATATTTCCCAGTATGACAAATCTAGTAAATGTACAGTGTAACTGAATATACATGTGCATAATTTGAAGTGATTTCACCTTGTTGTGGGGGAGAGGTGAGGAAGCTGTGGTCTTATGGCCTCTGTTTACTTACTTGCAGTTTGCAGGGTCACATTAGCCAGTCTGCACGACAAGGGCTCCCAATCAGTGACTTCAGCTTCATAAAAAGAGCCTTAGGGATCTTATGAATTTTGGATTATTTTTACAAAGAAATAGACACCCTCTGTGGGCTAATGGGCTTTGAAATTGTATTTTTAAGCAAAGCCTATGCTCTTAAATGACCGTTCATTTGAAAGAGATTATTTTCATGGGTGAATGGATTTGCTCCCTAAATTTGGTATTCTACACCTGGTGTTTAACTGATTAGAAATCTGCTGTTTTTACTCACCTATGAGAGGTCACATACTCTTCTAGATTGGACAGAATTATTATTATTTTATTTTTTATTGCTTTTCCCCATGTGACGGACCACCTGGTATCCCGAATTAGTACCTCCGTCAGAACACTTCCCTTGTCCTGGACATCCCTTTATCCAGAGCAATAGCTCCTGGTATCCCCCTTTGACCACAGTCTAAAGTTAGGCAGGTGAACAGAACGGAGGAAACACTCAGGTTTCTGAACACAAAATGAACACTTTATTTAAAAGCAGCACACATATTTATACACCCTGGCATTCAGGAGTCACAGAGCTTCAGCATACAGAGAGAATTGGTTAAACAGTAAAAAAAAAATAAGAACAATACATCACACCTCTAAACAACTGTCTATCCACAGATTACCATATCAACTTAATTAATTGAGGGGAAAGTTTACTCAGACAATCTGATTTTGGGCAGTCTAGTTAACATAATCACACAGGAACACAATCAGTTTAACCAGACAGATTCCTGGGACACAATCAGATCTGAAACTTAAATAAAAGACCTATAATTAGAAAATATAAAAACAGCTCTTATTAACTATTAAGTCCTTTATGCAGACTTGGTTATTAGAGTCACACTTGCTCCCACAATGGGCACTCACACCCTGTACCCATCCTGTATCTATGGATACAGGGTGACGTGGACATAAGACAGAGTTATGAAAGTACATGGGGTGTCTGACATATAAAATTCCACATTTCCATGCAGTCTCTGGGTATCCTTAAGCCCATGTACCCCCTGCCCAAAGATTTTTTCATAACAGACCCCCAGATCATGGTGACTCACGTCATATGTCACCCCCTTCGGAAGCAGACTAACACAGGAGGAGACGGTTTGACTTTGAAGTTAGTCCGTAGATCCATTCCCCCAATGCTGTATCCACACAGTACCCCAAACAAATTGTCCCGAACAGAGCATCACTCACCTGGCCGACCTCTACCTCTCTCATAGAACATGCTCGTCACTGGGGAGAAGTGCCCACTGTCCCTTTTACCTGGAGTCCTTTCAGTCACTGGAGAGAAGACAGGGTGGCTGGGCTCACTCCAACATGCTGTTCTGGATCTGGGTCAACTGCCTAGCATCCCTGGGGCATACAGGTAGAGACCGTAGTCCCATCCACTCTTACTGGATAGGAATCCCCTATTGCTTGCGGAGAGAGGCAGTCATCTCTCGGTCCCAATGCCAGCTCCTCCGGTCCCTCTGCCAGCGTGAGGCAGTCTATCCTATTTTCTGGGGCGCCGGTTAGGGGGGGCAGAGGACAAAAACACTCTGCCCTGTTGTCTGCTCTTCTGCTGGGTAATCCGCATCTGACACCTCAGAGGAAAAGTCAATTAGATCCACAATCTCTGGGTTCTTCTGGGGAGATAACAGGGTGACTAGGGTCCCTATGCTAGGGGGTTGGGGATCTGGGCCGACTTTCCCACATCCCTGCACTCCAGGTTTGGAGACAACTGTCTCACCCACACCTCCCGGGCCAACATCTGTGGATATTAAGTCCACTAGTTCCGCTGCCTCTGAAGTAAGTAAAGGGCCACTTTCCAGCAGTTCTAGGCAATCCCCCTCAAGGTACCATTCCTAATAGATAAGCCATGTCAGGTCAGGCTCCAAGACAAGACCTTCTGATGGCTGTAATAGCTCCTGCCTCTTGCTTTGAATGTCCCAGAATCGATATCCCTCGGGACTGCCAAAGTCAACTTTCTCCTCAAATGCTTCCCATAATAGGCCAGGGCCGCCAAAGTCATTACCTTCCTGGGAATAGTGTGTTTCTGTCCTCGACTGCCACCTATCTGCAAACCAATATAATGCTCTGTACCAATTCTCAAGCTCGACCTCTCTTTGCACCAGACACTTCAGTTCGGCTATCCCCTCACCTGTGGGTTGTCCTCTCAGTAAGCAGAGCCACAAGTTTACCTGGTCCCCGAAGTGTTGTTCTGGGGAGGGCAGGGCAGGACTTTGCCTCTGTAGCCATACCAGTTCTCCAGTGCATCTTCCCACATCTCTTGACGAATCAGGGCTCTCCATTCCAGGCACATCTCCTCTGGAACTGGCCCTCCTAGCACAGCAAGGGCGACTTTGACTTGCTGCTTGAAGTCCCATATCTGAACTTCCTATTTAGAGGTATCTGATCCCAGCATTTCAGCCGTCTGGATATTCCATTCCCTGGTGATCTGCTTCACCCCCTCTGCGTTCATTACCCGGATTGCTGCTTTGAATGGGTTGGCTCTGTAGATTGACAACCTTCTCCGCACTCTGCTGTGGAATTTTTTCTCAGCATCATCCATAATCGTCTGGCTGCGATCCTTCACTGGCTGCCGTTGACGCATATTTGAAGTGCTGCTTAGGGACTGATAGCTAGGCAGCACATCCTTCCTCTGCAGAAACAGGTTTGTCAAGGTGGGTCAGCACTTGCTGCATTTGCCATAGAAGCTCTGCTTCCATAGCTGCGGGTGCCGCTCCTCCTCTGTCAGCAAGACAAGAAATCAATCCCAGAGCTTGCCACCAAATGTGATGGACCGCCTGGTACCCTGAATGAGTACCTCCGTCAGAACACTTCCCTTGTCCTGGACATCCCTTTATCCAGATTGAATAAAGATTGACAACCTTCTCCGCACTCTGCTGTGGAATTTTTTCTCAGCATCATCCATAATCATCTGGCTGCGATCCTTCACTGGCTGCCGTTGACGCATATTTGAAGTGCTGCTTAGGGACTGATATCTAGGCAGCACATCCTTCCTCTGCAGAAACTGATTTGTCAAGGTGGGTCAGCACTTGCTGCATTCGCCATAGAAGCTCTGCTTCCATAGCTGCGGGTGACGGTGCCGCTCCTCCTCTGTCAGCAAGACAATAAATCAATCCCAGAGCTTGCCACCAAATGTGATGGACCGCCTGGTACCCTGAATGAGTACCTCCGTCAGAACACTTCCCTTGTCCTGGACATCCCTTTATCCAGATTGAATAGCTCGATGGGATTGAGATCTGGACTCATTACTGGCCAGTTCAGTACTCTCCAGCGCTTTGTCTTGAACCATTTCTGGGTGCTTTTTGGTGTGTGCTTTGGGTCATTGTCCTGCTGTAAGCCCCATGACCTCTGAAAGAGAACCTACTTTCTGACACTGAGCCCTACATTGCACCACAGAATTCTTTGGTAGTCTTTAGATTTCATAATGCCATGCACACAGTCAAGACATTCAGTGCCTGAAGCAGCAAAGCAACCCCAAAACAATAGTGAACCTCCATCAGGTTTGACTGTAGGGACTGTATTCTTGTCTTTAAAAGCATAATTTCTTTTTCTGAAAACAATAGAAGGATGGGCTTTACTAAAAAGCTTTTGTTTCGCCTGTCCACAGCACATTCTCCCAAAAGGATTTAGGCTTCCTCAGGTAAGTTTCGGCAAACTCCAATCTGTTTTTTTTTAATGTTTCTGTGTCAGCAGTGGGGTCCTCCTGGGTCTCCTACCATAGCGTCCCTTTTCATTCAGATTGCGACATATAGTGCGACACATTTGAACCCTGTGCCTGAAGGTCAGCTTAAATTTGTCTGGAAGTTGATCGAGGTTCTTTATCCACCATTCAAACAATCATTCTTTTCAATCTTTGATCAATTTTTCTCTTTCATCCACGTCCAGGGAGATTAGCTGCAGTGCCATGGGCAGTAAATTTCTTGACAATTTTGCGCACAGTGGACACAGGAACATTAAGATCTCTGGAGATGGACTTGTAACCTTGAGATTTTTCATGCTTTTCCACAATTTTTGTTCTCAAATCCTCAGACAATTCTTTGCTGCTCTTTCTCTTCTCCATGCTCAGTGTGGCACACAGAGACACACAACAGAAAGGCTGAGCCAATTTTTCACCATTTTAACTGGTTGCCAGTGTGATTTCTATATTGTCAGCACCTGATAATTGATACAGGTAAGTTTAATAACAAATTACAGGAGCATCACAAACTTGGAATGCAATTATTTCTTACAATTTTGAGAAAGTGACAATAATTTTGTCCAGTCCATTTTTGGAGTTTTGCATGGGATGTGTCAGATTTGGCTTTTTTTCTCCACAATACAAACAAAATAAATAAACATGAGAACGCTTAAACATTTGTAATTGCAACAATTTTCAGGGCAAAGTGGTGCATTATCTGACAGAAATGCAGGGGTGCCAATGTTTTTGGCCATGCCTGTGTATATATATATATATATATATATATATATATATATATACACACACACACAGAGAAGTGCACTCACAAGAACGAACAACCAGATCAATACCATTGTTAGCCTGTTCTATGGGGATTTACCAACTTCTTTTAGCCCAGTAATGCTTTTCACAGAGTAGAACTTTCCTGTAGTATATCAGTCTGATCCAGCACCAAAATATCAGGCAATTCCTCTCTGGCCTTCATTGGGCTTCGCCAGTGAGATGTAGCAGTATTCCTCTAAGCACACTGAGCAAGGAGTCCACGTCTGGTTGCCCTTTTTTCCCATAGGGAGACTAAATACACACAGAGAGAAGCACACTCACAGGAATGAACAACTGGCTCAATACCATTGTTAGTCATTTCTATAGTGATTTACCACCTGGGTACAGCTTCTTTTAGCCCAGTAATGCTTTTCACAGAGTAGAACTTTCCTGTAATATATCAGTCTGATCCCGCCTATAACGGTCAGTCCAGCGCCGAAATACCAGGCAATTCCTCTCTGAACAAGGGACACAGCAACCCCTGTGAGTGTGCTTCTCTCTGTGTGTATTTAGTCTCCCTATGGGAAAAGGGGGCAACCAGACGTGGACTCCTTGCTCAGTGTGCTTAGAGGAATATCGCTACACCTCACTGACGAAACCCAATGAAGTCCGAAACGATTGTCTGGGGTTGCTATATTCCTTTCTTTCATGTAATTGGCAAGAGTCCATGAGCTAGTGACGCGTATGGGATATACAATCCTACGAGGAGGGGCAAAGTTTCCCAAACCTCAAAATGCCTATAAATACACCCTCACCACACCCACAATTCAGTTTTACAAAATTTGCCTCCTATGGAGGTGGTGAAGTAAGTTTGTGCTAAGATTTCTATGTTGATATGCTCTTCTCAACATTTTGAAGCCCGATTCCTCTCAGAGTACAGTGAATTATTATTATTATCGGTTATTTGTAGAGCGCCAACAGATTCCGCAGCGCTATAAACAAATGCGGATTACAACAAAACAATTATAGGGATCAAATGGATAGAGGGCCCTGCCAAGAGTTGCACTGTTGTAGTCAGCTCTTAAGAAGGTGATCTACAACCAGCTAGACTCTTAGGCTTACATGCTAAGGGGGTTCAGGGGATAGCAATGGAGGAGAGGAACTGATATAAAGAAAGGTTAGCGTAGGTTGTATGCATCCCTGAACAGTAGAGTCTTTAGGGAGCACTTGAAGCTTTTAAGACTAGAAGAGAGTCTTGTGGAGCGAGACAGCGAGTTCCACAAGATGGGAGACAGTCTGAAGAAGTCCTGTTAATGGGAGTGTGATGAGGTGACAAGAGAGGAGGAGAGTAGGAGGTCGTGTGCAGAGCGAAGGGGACGGGAGGGAGAGTATCTGGAGACAAGGTCTGAGATATAGGGGGGAGCAGTGCAGTTGAGAGCTTTGTATGTCAGAATGAGAATTTTGTGTTTGATCCTAGAGGCAAGAGGAAGCCAGTGAAGGGATTGGCAGATAGGTGCAGCAGATGAAGAGCGACGTGTAAGGAAGATGAGTCTGGCAGAGGCATTCATTATGGATTGTAAAGGAGCTAGGCAGCAGGTGGGGAGACCAGAGAGGACAGAGTTGCAGTATTCGAGGCGGGAAAGAATGATAGAGTGGATTAAAATCTTAGTTGTGTCTTGTGTAAGGAAGTGTCTAATTTTAGAGATGTTTTTAAGGTGGAAGCGGCAGGCTTTAGCCAATGACTGAATGTGAGGAGTGAAAGAAAGATCTGAGTCAAATGTGACCCGAGACATCGGGCATGTGTGGTAGGGGTAATGATGGAGTTGTCGACAGTTATAGAGAGATTGGGGGTGGAGAGTTTTGAAGAGATTTAGCTTGAGGTAGTGAGACGACATCCAGTTAGAGATGTGAGAAAGACAGTTAGTGACACGGGTTAGCAAGGAAGGAGATAGGTCTGGTGCAGAGAAGTAGATTTGGGTGTCGTCGGCATGCAAATTATATTGTAAACCGTGGGACTTTATTAGGGAACCTAGTGATGACGTGTAGATTGAGAAGAGAAGGGGACCGAGGACAGAGCCTTGAGGTACTCCGACAGAAAGTGGTGACGGGGCAGAAGGGGCACCAGAGAAGGCTACACTAAAGGTAAAGTTTGACAGGTAGGAAGAGAACTACGAGAGGGCTGTGTCACAGATGCCGAAGGATTGGAGGGTTTGGAGCAAAAGAGGGTGGTCAACAGTGTCAAAGGCTGCGTACAGATCAAGGAGGATAAGCAAAGAGAAGTGGCCTTTTGATTTTGCTGTAAGTAGGTCGTTGGTAACCTTAACAATTGCTGTCTCTGTGGAGTGATGGGGACGATATCCAGATTGCAATGGGTCAAGGAGGGAGTTTATTGTAAGGAAATGGGATAGGCTTGCATAAACTAGTTTTTCGAGAAGCTTTGATGCAAGAGGGAGGAGGGAAATAGGGCGGTAGTTGGATGGGGAGGTAGGATCAAGGGAAGGTTTTTTGAGGATAGGTGTGACCGGTGCATGTTTCATCGATGAGGGAAATATACCGGTGCTGAGGGAAAGGTTGAAAGTGTGTGTGAGTATAGGGGTAAGGGTAGCAGAGAGGGAGGGGAGTAGCTGTGAGGGGATAGGGTCAAGGGGACAGGTAGTGAGGTGAGGGCGCAGTATAAGGGCCGAAACGTCTTCCTCAGTAACAGGGGAGAATGAGCCAAGTTTAAGTTTATGAATGTCAGAGGGATGTGAAGGGAATATCACCTATTGAATGCAATGGTTTTCCTCACGGGAGATCTATTTCATAGGTTCTCTGTTATCGGTCGTAGAGATTCATCTCCTACCTCCCTTTTCAGATAGACGATATACTCTCATATTCCATTACCTCTACTGATAACCATTTCAGTACTGGTTTGGCTTTCTGCTATATGTGGATGGGTGTCTTTTGGTAAGTATGTTTTCATTACTTAAGACACTCTCAGCTATGGTTTGGCACTTGATGTATTTATATAAAGTTCTAAATATATGTATTGTACTTATATTTGCCATAAGTTAGGTTTAAGTATATTTCCTTTTGCAAACTGTCAGTTTTATATCTGGGAAATGCATTTTTTAGGAAACATTTTTCTTACCTGGGGTATAGTCTTTTTTCAATTGACTGTTCTTTCAATTTCACGGGCAAAATTAGGCTCGCGAGGGCGCAAAATGCCAAAGTATATTGCGTCATTTTTGGCGCAAGATTTTTTGGCGTGAAGTTACGTTCGATTACGCAAATTCGTCATTTCCAGCATTTAGTCGATGCTGAGTCCTTTCACAAGGTTGCGTCATTAATGACATGAGTGTGTCATTTCCGGACGTTGTTAGCGTCAACATTTTTTACTGTTTGTGTTGTGCGTCATACTTGGCGCCAAATATTTTCATTATTTAGACCCCCATTCCTATATGCCTCTTGCCTTTTTCTATGTCAGAGGGCTATGCTGTTTGCAGTTTTTCCCATTCCTGAAACTGCCATATAAGGAAATTAATAATTTTGCTTTATATGTTGTTTTTTCTCTTACATATTGCAAGATGTCTCAATCTGATCCTGTCTCAGAAATCACTGTTGGAACCCTGCTGCCTGATAATAGGTCTACCAAAGCTAAGTGCATTTATTGTAAACTTGTGGAGATTTTCTCTCCAGCTGTGGTTTGTAATAGTTGTCATGATAAGCTTTTACATGCAGAGAATGTATCCATCAGTAATAGTACATTGCCTGTTGCTGTTCCTTCAACATCTAATGTACAAGATATACCTATGTATTTAAAGGATTTTATTGCTGATTCTATTCAGAAGGCTTTGTCTGCCATTCCACCTTCTAATAAACGTAAAAGGTCTTTTAAAACTTCTCATAAAGTTGATGAAATTTCAAATGACCGACAACATACTGAAGTATCCTCCTCTGATGAGGATCTATCTGATTCAGAAGATCCTTCCTCAGATATTGACACTTACAAATCTACTTATTTATTTAAAATGGAGTATATTCGCTCTTTGTTAAAAGAAGTGTTGATTAAATTGGATATTGAGGAATCTAGTCCTCTTGTTATTAAAACTAGTAAACGTTTAAATACTGTTTATAAACCTCCTGTGGTTACTCCAGAGGTTTTTCCAGTTCCTGATGCTATTTCTGATATGATTTCTAAGGAATAGAATAGGCCTGGTACTTCTTTTATTCCTTCCTCAAGGTTTAAAAAATTGTATCCTTTGCCAGCAGTTACATTAGAGTTTTGGGAAAAGGTCCCAAAAGTTGATGGGGCTATCTCTACTCTTGCTAAGAGTACTACTATTCCTAAGGAAGATAGTACTTCCTTTAAAGATACTTTAGATAGGAAACTTGAATCTTATCTAAGGAAAGCCTATTTATATTCTGCACATCTTCTCAGTCCTGCAATTTCTTTGGCTGACAGTGCAGCTGCATCAACTTTTTGGTTGAAAAATTAAGCGCAACAAGAAATGGATTCTGATTTGTCTAGCATTGTTCGCTTGCTTCAACATGCTAATCATTTTATTTGTGATGCCATTTTTGATATCATACAAATTGATGTTAAATCTATGTCTTTAGCTATTTTAGCTTGAAGAGCTTTGTGGCTTAAATCTTGGAATGCTGACATGACTTCTAAGTCTAGATTGCTATCTCTTTCTTTTTAAGGTAATAAGTTATTTGGTTCTCAGTTGGATTAGATTATTTCAACTGTCACTGGGGGAAGGTAGTTGTTTGGCCTCAGGATAAAAGACCTAAGGGTAAATCTAAAGCTTCTAACCGCTTTCGTTCCTTTCGACAAATTAAGGAACTCAAACCTAATCCTTCCCCCAAGGAATCTGTTTCCAATTGGAAACCTTCAAATTAGAATAAATCCAAGCCATTTAAGAAACCAAAGCCAGCCCCCAAGTCCGCATGAAGGTGCGGCCCTCATTCCAGCTCAGCTGTTAGGGGCAGATTAAGATTTTTCAAGGATATTTGGACAAATTCTGTCCAAAATCAATGGATTCTGTCAGGATGCCAGGAATCAGACTGAGACGAGAAGTGCAAAAATAATCACACCTTTATTAATAGCAAAAAATAATAAAAAGTCCACAAGTCAAATAACAAGCCAGGAGTCAAAACCAGAGCTGGTAGTCAGACGAGCCGAGTCAGGAGCCAAAGCGAATAGTCAGACGAGCCGGAATCAGGAAAACAGCAGAGTCAGGAACAAGCCAGAGATCGGGAACCAGGAAGGACGTCAGGCAGCCAGGTAATACACAGGAACTCTCACAAACAGGTCTGTGACAACGCATAGGCAAAGCATACTGAACAGAGGCCCTTTAAATAATAAGTGATGACATCACAATTCTGAGACTGCATCCTGTCTCACATGGATGATGAACACCAGTCTGGCCATAAAATCTGGCCATAAAAGAAAGTGCAGGAAGTGAGCAGCATCCCCCACAATGCACCATAGTCAGGAAGAGAGGTGAGTAAAAACATGGCAAACACAACAGGGAAAAACCCTGACAGATTCTGAGTATTGTCTCTCAGGGGTATCGAATAGGATTCAGAGTAAGACCTCCTGTGAGAAGATATTTTCTCTCACGCATCCCAGCAAATCCAGTAAAGACTCAGGCTTTCCTGAAGTGTGTTTCAGACCTGGAGCTTTCAGGTGTAATCATGCCAGTTCCGTTTCAGGAACAGGGTCTGGGGTTTTATTCAAATCTATTCATTGTCCCAAAGAAAGAAAATTAATTTAGACCAGTTCTGGATCTGAAAATTTTTAATCCTTATAAAAGAGTACCAACTTTCAAAATGGTGACTATAAGGACTATTCTGCCTTTTGTTCAGCAAGGGCATTATATGTCTACAATAGACTTGCAGGATGCATATCTTCATATTCCGATTCATCCAGATCATTATCAGTATCTGAGATTCTCTTTTCTAGACAAGTATTACCAATTTGTTGCTCTTCCATTTGGCCTAGCGACAGCTCCAAGAATCTTTTCAAAGGTTCTCGGTGCCCTACTCTCTGTAATCAGAGAACGGGGTACTGTGGTATTTCCTTATTTTGACTATATCTTGGTACTAGCTCAGTCTTTACATTCTGCAGAATCAACTAGTGTTGTTTCTTCAAAGACATGGTTGGAGGATCAATTTACTAAAAAGTACCTTGATTCCTCAGATAAGGGTCACCTTTTTAGGTTTCCAGATAGATTCAGTGTCCATGACTCTGTCTCTAACAGACAAAAGACGATTAAAATTGGTTTCAGCTTGTCGGAACCTTCAATCTCAATCATTCCCTTCAGTAGCTATGTGCATGGAAGTTTTAGGTCTCATGACTGCAGCATCGGACGCGATCCCCTTTGCTCATTTTCATATGAGACCTCTCCAGCTTTGTATGCTGAATCAATAGTGCAGGGATTATTCAAGGATATTACAATTAATATCCTTAAATCCCAATGTTCGACTATCTCTGACTTGGTGGTTAGATCACCATCGTATAATTCTAGGGGCCTCTTTTGTTCATCCAACCTGGACTGTGATTACAACAGATGCAAATCTTTCAGGTTGGGGAGCTGTTTGGGGATCTCTGACAGCACAAGGGGTTTGGAAATCTCAAGAGGCCAGATAACCAATCAATATTTTGGAACTCCGTGCAATTTTCAGGGCTCTTCAGATTTGGCCTCTGTTGAAGAGAGAAGCGTTCATTTGTTTTCAGACAGACAATATCACAACTGTGGCATATGTCAATCATCAGGGTGGGACTCACAGTCCCCTGGCTATGAAAGAAGTATCTCGGATACTTTCTTGGGCGGAATCCAGCTCTTGTCTAATTTCTGCAGTACATATGCCAGGTGTAGACAATTGGGAAGCGGATTATCTCAGCCGTCAGACTTTACATCCGGGGGAATGGTCGCTCCATCCAGATGTGTTTTCTCAGATTGTTCAGATGTGGGGTATTCCAGAAATAGATCTGATGGCTTCCCATCTAAACAAGAAACTACCCAGGTACCTGTCCAGGTTCAGGGATCCTCAGATGGAAGCAGTGGATGCGTTAGCAGTTCCTTGGTGTTACCAACCTGCTTATATCTTCCCACCTCTGGTTCTTCTTCCAAGAGTCATTTCCAAGATCATCATGGAACAATTGTTTGTGTTGCTGGTAGCTCCAGCATGGCCTCACAGGTTCTGGTATGCGGATCTTTTTCAGATGTCCAGTTGCCAACCTTGGCCACTTCCATTAAGGCCAGACCTTCTGTCTCAAGGTCCGTTTTTCCATCAGGATCTCAAATCATTCAATTTGAAGGTATGGAAATTGAACGCCTAGTGCTTAGTCATAGAGGTTTCTCTGTCTCAGTAATTAATACTATGAGGCCCATTTATCAAGCTCCGTATGAAGCAGAAACACAAGTTATTGAGCAGCTCCATAACCCTGTCCACCTGCTCTGATAAGGCAGACAGGAATCGCCGCAATTCAACCCGATCAAATGCGATCGGGTTGATTGACACCTCCCTGCTGGCTGCCAATTGGCTGTGAGTCAGCAGGGGGTGACATTACACCAGCAGCTCTTGTGAGTTGCTGGTGCAATGCTGAATACGGAGAGCGTATTGCTCTCCACTTTCTGCGAGGTCTTGCGGAAATGATCCGCACTGTTGGATCAGGTCCACAATACCTTTCATAAATAGGCCCCATAGTTACAGGCTTGTAAATCTGTTTCTAGGAAGATTTATTATCAAGTTTGGAAGACTTATATTTCATGGTGTTCTTCTCATAAATTCTCTTGGCATTCTTTTAGAATTCCTTGAATTTTACAGTTTCTTCAGGATGGTTTGGATAAGGGTTTATCTGCAAGTTCCTTGAAGGGACAAATCTCTGCTCTTTCTGTTTTATTTCACAGAAAGATTACTAAGCTTCTTGATATTCACTGTTTTGTACAGGCTTTGGTTCGCATCAAGCCTGTCATTAAAGCATTCTTTGGACATTAAACTACTTTCTTGGAAAGTGTTGTTCCTTTTGGCCATCTCTTCTGCTAGAAGAGTTTCTGAATTATCTGCTCTTTCTTGTGAATCTCCTTTTCTGATTTTTCATTAGGATAAGGCGGTCTTGCGGACTTCATTTGAATTCTTACCTAAGGTTGTGAATTCTAATAACATTAGAGAAATTGTTGTCCCTTCCTTGTGTCCTAATCCTAAGAATTTTTTGGAGAGATCCTTACATTCTTTGGATGTGGTAAGAGCTTTGAAATATTATGTTGAAGCTACTAAAGATTTCAGGAAGACTTCTAGTCTATTTGTTATCTTTTCTGGTTCGTTTAGTAAAACCATTATATAATATTATGTGGTGTTGTGACCTTTTTGGATGAAAATACGAGAACAATTTGAATAAATCCACCTTAAGAAAAATCAACCCTGATCAACTTCCTCCTTAAATAGAAAAGAGCCACAACCAATGAACACACTTCAGCGGATATTTAAATTCCGTCCCGGAAACAACTAGTATCTTGAAAAAGCCCTATCTAACGGGTGAAACGCGTAGATTGAATCTGTGTTGTATCCTGCTAAGGACTTTAACCACAATCTGAAAATCTAGGTACCTAGCTTTCTATATTTTTGCCCGCTCGTGTTCCACGCTAAGTGCGGGTTTGTGAATCTCTTTTCTCCCCTCTGCACTGGGATCAACTTGGCGCACTACAAACGCTGGAGTGACGAGCAGTCTTCATTTACGCTGACCGGGTTCAGCCGACACCAGCAGAAGTGAGCAGCATTGGGAGACACTGTCTACCTGTGTCCAATCTCCAAAATCGTGAGCCATAAAATCGTCAGTAAGCTACTTTGAAAAGAAAGTGTGAGTAAGAAAAAAGATCTGATACAAAGGTGTCTTCCATCGTCTAATTCTCCCTAAGGGGGCTATATTGATATTACATCACAATTTTATAAATTTTCACGCTGACCCTATCTGTCACAGTTGCAACAATTGCTGAACAGCTATTACAAGAAACTTTGTAACCACATATCAGAAATTGGGACAGACTGATCTTGACTGATACCTTTATTCATATTGTATCAAATCAAACGTATGCAAAATATCTTTTTTTAAACATTTTTAAGGTGGTACTCCAGTCCTTTTTTATTATTTTTCAAAACAGGGAGACGTCCCTTGCATTTTCTCATATTTATTGTACTGTAATAATATTGCATTTTAATTTTATTCGATAGTAAAGTTGTTATCCTAAATCTATTGTGTCTATTTCTATAATTGACTAAATGTGGTGGAGAACTTAGCTTTTAGCGCCCTCTATATTCCCTTGCTTTAGATTTTACCATCACAGTCCTGGGGTGACTGTTTTAGAGTGGTCAAGGTTTTTCCTTTAGTAATTAGCGCCATATTTCTGTGTTTATCCTGGTTCTAGGAAAGGTCAGAAGGCTTCTGCCATTTCCTTACCATCTTGGTTAAAGCTTTTGATTCTTCAAGCTTATTTGGAGTTGGGTCAAGCCTCGCCTCAGAGAATTACAGCTCATTCTACTAGATCAGTCTCCACTTCGTGGGCTTTTAAGAATTAAGCTTCAGTTGATCAGATTAGCAAAGCAGCAACTTGGTCTTCTTTGCATACATTTACTAAATTCTACCGTTTTGATGTATTCGCTTCTTTGGAAGAAAAGTTCTTCAGGCAGCTGTTTCAGTTTGATTCTTCTGCTTATGTTTTAAGTTTTTCTTTTCATCATGAGAATAAACTTATATTTTGGGTTGTGGATTAATTTTTTTCAGCGAAATATGGCTGTTTTTATTTTATCCCTCCCTCATTAGTGACTCTTGAGTTCCACATCTTGGGTATTAATATCCCATACGTCACAAGCTCATGGACTCTTGCCAATTACATGAAAGAAAACATAATTTATGTAAGAACTTACCTGATAAATTAAATTCTTTCATATTGGCAAGAGTCCATGAGGCCCACCCTTTTTATGGTGGTTATGATTTTTTTGTATAAAGCACAATTATTCCAAATTCCTTTGTTGATGCTTTTTACTCCTTTATTTTTCACCCCACTACTTGGCTATTCGTTAAACTGAATTATGGGTGTGGTGAGGGGTGTATTTATAGGCATTTTGAGGTTTGGGAAACTTTGCCGCTCCTGGTAGGATTGTATATCCGATACGTCACTAGCTCATGGACTCTTGCCAATATGAAAGAAATGAATTTATCAGGTAAGTTCTTACATAAATTATGTTTCTTCAGAGAGGAATTGCCTGGTATTTCGGTGCTGGACTGACCGTAAAAGGCGGGATCAGACTGATATACTACAGGAAAGTTCTACTCTGTGAAAAGCATTACTGAGCTAAAAGAATCTGCACCCAGGTGGTAAATCGCCATAGAACAGGCTAACAATGGTATTGAGCCGGTTGTTCATTCCTGTGAATGTGCTTCTCCCTGTGTATATATATATATATATATATATATATATATATATATATATATATATATATACTGTATATGTATATATATATATATATATATATATATCTATATGTATATATATATATATATATATACATACATACATACATATTTAGACATGTATATGTATGAATCTCAATGTTAAAGAAATGGTAAACTCTCCACTTTTTAAAATCAGATCAGGAGGTAAATTCATCAGTTGTAATGAAATTGTGCTATACCTTACTTTTTAATGTAGATAAAAGTTGGTTAATATAATGGATAACACGGGCAGTGCACAACTGTATTTATTACAAGTTTTGGACCACACAGGTATCAAGGAAGCAGATTTGAAAGACAGGATACCTCCTCTGCTAAACTGGGGTACTAATGTTGAAAGAACTAGGAAATTAGATATTTAAAAAATTCGGACTTTATTAATAAATGGAACTGTTTTATCTGAATGTTCCCTAAAGGTTTATGGTTATATTAGCACATTATAAAACAGCAACATTGATTGAACTAAGGTAGAAATTCTCATTATTGTAAAAATGGAATTAAATAACACCCAGATTATTTATCTTTTCACAAGTTACTTCAAGAGACAGTTGAAGAGTGTACTGGTAAATTAATCCAGACTAAATAGTTGAGGGATAAGAATGATTAAACTAATAATCTTTTGTTTGGCTCAGATCTATGTACAAAAAAGCTTGTTCAACGGTTGGCCATTTACATATTGTGGTTCGACCCATCACAAAAGAAGCGTGGCATAAGTTGAAAAAGAAGGTTGCATTTTCTGATAGGTCTAATTTGATACAAAACTTGACACTTGATGAGGGTTCAATAGCTGAGAGCAGTGGTCATTTGGGCGATTAATTATTTGGCCAAGAAGATCTAAGTCTTAAAATTAAAGGGACAGTCTAGTCCAAAACAAACTTTCATTATTCAGATAGGGCATGTAATTGTAAACAATTTTCCAATTTTCCAATGGTTAAAGGGACTCTTTCATGGTTTAGAAAGAGCATGCATTTTTAAACAACTTTCCAATTGACTTCTATTATCTAATTTGCTTCATTCTGTTGATATCCTTTGTTGAAAAGCATATCTAAATATGCATCATAGCTGCTGATTGGTGGCTGCACATAGCTTCATCGTGTGATTAGCTCACCCATGGGCATAGCTATTTTTTCAACAAAGGATATCTAAAGAATGAAGCAAAAATTAGATAATAGAAGTAAATTGGAATGTTGTTTAAAATTGTATTCGCTATCTGACTCATGAAATAACAATTTTGGGTTTCGTGTCCCTTTAATAACCTGCTCTCACCCAAGGTATTCTTTAAAATCTGGCCTCTTAGGGAGGCCTGAGGACAGGTTTGACTAATTATTCTGACCATTACAGCAACATTTGTCAGATTATCCGCAAACATTTGTCTAAGCTAATGGCAGACGATGGTTTGGTAGAAGTTGTACGAAATGGATGTAGATTTGCCTATTAGAAATATACATCTATAGGCAATCTAGTATCCATCACCCAGCTAAAAGGCTAAGGATGGAAGGATTATCCTGGCTGCAATTCAAGGGTACATACAGGTGTAATTATACACAGTGCACAACATGATAAGGTTTAGGTGAGAAAACACTATCGATCCATGGTCACAGGCAAAGTTTTCCAAAAAAGGTCCTGTTTGAACTGTAGGTTAGGATTTGCCATTTATATGATCATTTGTACAGAATGTGAACTTCAGTACGTTGGACTTACTACACAAGGGAGAGGATTAGAAAGCACCTATTCACACCCTCTGTTCAACACTTTGTGATAAACACCAGAAAATAAATCAGATACTTTGAAGGGCACCACAATAGATTTTTTTCCCCCCTAAAAGAGGAGGGGAAAGAGAAAAAATCTTGGCCAAAAGAGAAATCTTTTGGATGTCTAAACTACAGAAAAGGGTCCCAGATTGATTAAATTCAGAATATGATGTTATTCCTTTAAAGGGTTAAATTAGACACATTAATGTATGTATTAATACTAGGCTGGAGGATCTGGAAGACCATTCTAGGCACAATAACATCAGAATAGTCTGTCTTCCAGAAACACCAGCCTATGAAGATTTAATCAAATTTACCTCTCTGGTACTTCCTCAAGCTTTAGGTTTCCCCAAGGAAAAACTTCCTCTTACTATAGAGAGAACCCACAGAGTAGGTAGCAAAAAATGTAACCCTGACGGTACCATACAAGATAGAATACTAATTTTTAAAGTCTTAAACTTTCATGACAATATAGAACTCCTGAAACAATATAGGAAAGGTGGTACCTTAACTATCGATACAATTCTGCTATTCCAAGATTTCTCTAATGAGACCCAAATAAAAAGGAAGGAAATGTCCCATTTTTTCCCCGAGTTAGTTGTTAGTTGATATCCTAAGTAATAGTAAAGAAGCAAGAGAATTTCTTGCAAGTTGTTATTGCATGAGTGCTTTCTTTTTTATATACTATCTTTTTTCTGAATCTTTGAAATATGCTACCTATGGTTGTAAATAACTTTTATAATTTTGGCAACCCGACTGCTTTGAATAAACGTCTCGTTTATTTTTTATTTTTTAAGAGTGAGTTTCCTGTTTTGTATACCCCCCTTATTTTTTTTTATTTTTTTCCATTCTCCCCCTTCACCTATAGGATATTTAAACAATGATGGAGCATCTTAACATTTTATCCTGGAATGTCAGGGGAATTTCTTACCCCATTAAATGCAAACAGATTATATCACAACTTGGGAAACATTCCACCGACATTTTGTTCCTACAATAAACCCACCTTATAGATGAGGAACTGCCTAAATAAAAATCTTGCTGGGTTGGAGACGTGCTTACCACTCCTTGTTCGAATAGGAAATGTGGGGTAGCCATTCTAATTCATAAAATCTTAGATTATTAGTTCACTAAAATAGAACGTGACTGAAACAGTAGGTATATTATTATCCATAGTTTAATAATTGGCCTCCAATATACATTATGCCATGTTTATGGTCCAAACTACTTCTCACTTGAATTTAGGGATTTGATTAAAAGAAAACTATACCCATACTGCAGTCAAAGGTTAATTCTAAATTCCCACACCACACCTTCTCCAGGATAGATTATATTTTAATTTCAGAACAAATTATTTTGTGTTAGAATCCATACCTAAGATTCACAATATTATAATTTCAGACCATGCAATTGTATCTTTTGCTTTATATCTAACCAATACAGAAAATAATCATAATATAAGTTTTACTTTCTAATGAACAATGGTAAGTTTGTTAAGTGGTGAAAGCAACAACGGAAAGATTATTGTTCTTTAAATATTGCATATTATAACAAAATTGAAACCTTTTGAGAAGCATCTAAAATGGTCTTAAGACATCATATCAAAGCTTATATGTGTCAGGGGAAGAAAGAAATGCGGAATCCATGAAATCCAACTGTCCAATCAGCTTAAAATGCTTTTAGACGTTATAAGATCCTTCCTACGCAGGATAATTGGTTTCAATATTGTCAGATTAGAACGGAGAGAGGTCTTTATTAAACAAAAATGTATGGATGAAGATAATAACATTATTAATTGTTTTAAAGGATATTATGGATGTTTAGCTAAATACATAGCCAAAGTGGTAAAAAATAGGAAGAGCAGGAATTATATCCCTGCTATTAAGGATAGAACTATTAGATATATTGATAATAAAAATATTAGAGAAGTTTTTTACAGATTCTACCAGAAACTTTATTCCAAGTTGAATATAGATGTTATTAATAAGGAGCTTTTCTGGTTCGAAATAGCACTTCCTAACATATCTGCTTCAGATTTAGAGAATATTAATGCCCCAATCTCTCCTGATAAGATTGTGACTACCATCAAGAAAGCTTAGTTAAATAAGGCAGCTGGACCAGATTAGCTTCCAATAGAAGTATATAAAATCCTCTCTGAAGAAATTAAATTTACTTTAGCTAAACCTTTTAATAGTTACTATATATCCGATAGTCCGATTTCTAACTATTTTGCTGCCGCCAATGTCACTCTAATCCCGAAAAAAAGGGAAGGACCCAGAAGACCCTCCTATAGACCAATATCGTATAGTTTTAATCTCGGATTAAAAAATTCTCACTTCTATCATTGCCGATAGACTACATAAAATTATCCATTCAGATCAAACAGGTTTTATGCATGGTAAAACTGTAACTACCAAACTGTGGAAAGTGGAAATGATGTTGGATTATTTTTGGAACAAAATATTACACATAAAAATAATTATAAAAGGACAGGTAAGGATATAGCATATTAACAGTTGATGCAGAGAAAGCGTTTGATTCCATCTCTTGGGACCACCTTATTCATTCTTTACATCAGTTTTGCTTTAAAGGCCATTTTTTACAATTCATTCTAAAGGTTTATAAAAACCCCTTCTCATTTCTTATCATTAATGGCAATTTATCTCCTAAAATTCCTCTTGGACGTGGCATCCGCCAAGGCTGTCCTCTATCTCCCCTGCTTTTTAATATCTCCATCTAACCTTTAGCCATATGGTTACACCAAGAACTTTGGGGAATAAGATTCGGCGCAGAATTCCTTAAAATTATCTTATATGCTGATGATCTTCTAATCTTTTTGGAAGATTCAACTAATACTATTCCACAAATACTATGGCCCCAATTTATTAAAGGTCTTGCGGACCTGATCCGACAGTGCGGATCAGGTCCGCAAGACCTCGCTAAATGCGGAGAGCAATACGCTCTCCGCATTTAACATTGCACCAGCAGCTCACAAGAGCTACTGGTGCAACGCCGCCCCCTGCTGACTCGCGGCCAATCGGCCGCCAGCAGGGAGGTGTCAATCAACCCAATCGTACTCGATCGGGTTGATTTCCGGCAATGTCTTTAGACCGCTGCTTCATAACTTATGTTTCTGGAGAGTCTGAAGACTCGCCAGAAACACGGGGCATCAAGCTCCATCCGGAGCTTGATAAATATGCCCCTAGATATGTTCTCAGTCTTTAGCTCCTTTTCGGGCTATAAGATTAATGTTGAAAAAAGCGAACTTCGGTGGATTAGGAAACTCAGAGATAGCTATTCAAACCATCCCTTTAAAAATACAGACTGTATTAAATACATGGGTATTTTTCTCCATAAAAATCCCCAGCTGTGGTATAAATTGAATTACCCTCAAGTATTTCAGAAAGCAATCCTTGATCTCAAGAATTAGGCAGCTTTCCCTCTTTCCTTGTCTGCCAGAGTAAATCTAATTAAAACATTCATATTCCCCCGAATACTATATTTACTCCAAAATTTGTCCCTCTTTATCCTTAACGAAGAGATTAGAAAGTTTTATTCTGCCTGCTCCCAATTTCACTGGAACGACCATAAGGCACGTATATCAATTTCTAAATTATGTCAAAGAAGGATAAATGCTGGCCTGTACTTTCCAGACATTAAACTATATAACTTGACTACATTAGTCAAAATTGCCTTGGGTTGGCTTATAGCTATACCGCCGCGACTTGTAATATGCGTTCCTGGCCATTCCAGCATAATGGCTAATTTTTCAGCATTAAAAGCCGTACCGCAAAACTCGTAATCTAGCCGTTACTGTCTATCAAACATGTCATTGTTGCATGGCAAAGAATGTGTAGTCTTTTAAATATAGATGACAGATTTTCTTTTTTTCTACCTATTCAGGGGAACCCAGAGTTTTCACTTGTGATCCAGCATGCGGTTTTCGATCTTTGGTCCCTTAAAGGGCCTAAATACATCCATCAAATACTTTCTTCAACTCGTCGAATCACTTCTTTTAATAACGTAATTTGGACTTTTGAGAGCCCTAGATTAAATCTATTTGTATATTTTGAACTACAACATTTCATTAATTCTCAAAATTGGAATTTTATTACAAGACCAGAGACTCATATTTTGCTTATCTTTCCTTTACTATTAAAATGCAGTCATTAAAAGTACATATACAAATACAAGAAACTGTCATATTTGAAAAGAGACAGTTAAAACAAAGAAAAATCAGTGACCAATAACAAAGGAGAACTGATTAGACCAGAACAAAGTAACCAATCAGATTCAAAATGTATACTATAAACTGTCCAACATATACTAACACATCCTCTTTCTTTTACTGCTGCAGTATGAGATAAGTATAGTGTGCATTATTATATAATAATTGGTTTAAGTTTGTGTTTCAGGTTTAAGCCTTTTATTATTTTCTTTATCACTCATTGTCATTTTCAGTTATTCTTATTTCATCTAGTACTTTCATTTTCTTTTTCCCCTTTTTCCTTGTTTCTTTATAAATCTTTTTCGTTGGTTTTCTATTTTTTAGGTTGCTTACACTTACCGCTTGCAAATTTTACTGTTTTAACCAATTTTATTACCTCCGTTTTTTCTTGTTCACTTAGTTTATTTCCCCCTTTCGCCATCTCAAGTCCTTTTTTCTTTCTGCGCATGAGCGCTGCGTCGTCACTCTTGTTGCGTACTTACGCGTTATTCCCGCCCTTTCTCTTCACCTCAGATTACTCCTTTGCCGGGGATGGTAGCAACTTTGTTGCGATCTCGGAGGATAATACTTATTTAGTGTTTCTGCTGGAAAACGGCCAATTTCATTTCCATTACACAGTGTCTTATCGCCATCTACTGGTGATATTAACTTATTTTATCACAATATTTTTAATAAGAACAATATTTATTATAAAATATTTATCATATTTTTATTAATTTTAATCACACTCTTTGGGGCAATTCTCTTTATTAATTACTGTTATTTATAGTTTAGTTAATTATTTTTTCAGCTTAAATTTATTTATTTACATTTTATTTAGTTATATTTTAGAATAAAAAAAAAAAAAAATTATTATGTCTCAGGCTTCAGAATTGAATCCTTCATTCAATCCTGAAGGTATTCAAAAGATGATAGATGTCTCCATGAACTCTATGCTTGAAAAAATTTCTTTGATGATTAACAAATCAAATTCAAAGAAAGCTTTAAAAAGGAAAAGAACTGTTTCTAGTGCAGTTAAAACTAGTAAGAAACTAGTTAAAAAGTCTCGCCAGATGGCTTCAAATGTTTCTGTTCCTTGCAGGAAAGGAAGGAAAACACCTGCTTTTTCCTCTACTCCCAAGAGGTTACTGATGGGAGAGGCTTTGGCCAATAAAGATAATTCTGAGATGGTTTCTGACACAGAAGTGAATTCTGATTCTTCATTAGATTCAGTTATATCTGAGGATTATGTTTCTCAATCTTCCTCAGATGATTCTTCGGCTTCTCCGAAAATCAAAAAATTCAAAAAACACCTAAAATGTCTAAACATATTGAATCTAATAAAATAAAATTTTATGATTGTCTAGGAAATCCTAGATTCAATGCAGATGATTTGCACCATCCAAGATCTGCGGAATGGTGCCCTTCTTCTGACATTGCTGATTTCATTGACTACCAGCTTCGTCAACCCCTTAAAAGAGATTCTCGAAATAAGATGAAGGCTGAGTGTCCCAGACCCATTTTACCAAATAATGCCTGTTGCACTCCAGAAGTGGACCCAAAAATTCTGAAATTCATAGGTTCTCCTGGCTATAAGATGAAAAAAGGCATGGATAGGGCTTGGAAGATATGTCAGGATAAAATGCTTGACACAATTGGTCCCCTATCTAAATTATTCGATCTATCTGAACAGGCTGTTTATGATAATACCCTTTTAGACCCTATCATTGTAAGGGAATGGTTGCAGAGAATGCTTACCCTTTTAGGTAATGCTAACTCTGCCATGTATACGGAACGTAGATGTAATTTGTTGAGAAGAATTGATCCCAGAGGGTGTGATTTTGCAGTTAATGAGATTCACCCGGACACTAAAGGTCTGTTATTTGGTGACACATTCATTAAGGAACTTAACAGTTATGTGAACACTTTTTGTAATTTAAATAAAGTGAGAACTTCCATGAAAAAGATATTCCATCAAGAGCGTTTCTCCGATCAGGCTGGGAAAGGCAGAGGCCGCTTTCCCGGCCGGGCCTCATACCCTAATAGGTCTCAATTCACAAACCAACAATATCAACAACAAAGACAGTATCAAAACCCAATGTCCACAGGTTTTTTTTCCCATCAAGAGGAAGATTTTGGAATCCCAGGATCCAACGTTCAAGGCAAAGATACCGTGCTTCACAAGGTAAATTTTTCTTTTCTTCCTTCTCAGGTTTCTTCCCAAAACATAATAGGAGGCAGATTATCCCTGTTTGCTCACAATTGGAATCTGATTACTACAGATCAATGGGTTCTTCACACCGTTTCAGGTCTTTTTATAGATTTTATTTCTCCTCCTGTCCAGAATTCTCTTCCTATTCCAATAAAGTTTTCAAATTCAGACAGGATTTTGGTTCAAAATGAAATTTCAAGTCTTCTATCAAAACAAGCTATAGAACTGGTTTCAAACCCTCAAAATTGTTTTCTAAGCAATCTGTTTCTTGTAAAAAAGAAAAACGGTCAATTTCGTCCAGTAATAAATTTAAGAACCTTAAATTCTTTTGTCGTTTATCAACATTTCAAGATGGAGGGTATTCATCTGTTAAGAGATTGCCTTTTAGACAACGATTTTCTAATCAGACTAGATTTGACAGATGCTTATTTAACAGTTCCGGTAGCTCAACTTCACAGAAAATTCCTGACTTTTGCTTGGGAAGGGAAAACTTGGAGTTTCACTTGTATGCCTTTCGGTTTATCTTCAGCTCCTTGGATTTTCACCAAATTGATGAAACCTATCGTTACTTGGCTTCGTCTTCGAGGTGTTCATCTAATCATTTATCTAGACAATATTTTGATTATGAATCAGGACTCTGTCATTCTAGTATCTCAACTCAATCTTATTTTATATATTTTAGAAAATTTGGGTTTCATAGTCAACAAAGACAAATCGGTTCTTTCTCCAACCAAATCTCTAACCTTTCTAGGTTTTCAAATAGATACTTTAAAATATACTCTCAGTCTTCCCAGGGAAAAAAATTGTGAATATCAAGAAAGAGATTTCAAAAACTCTTTCTTTATCTTTGGTTCCCATCAGGACTATAGCCAGAATAGTGGGGTTACTCTCATCCTCTATTCAGGCTATTTTCCCAGCTCCTCTTCATTACAGGGAACTTCAACGGTTAAAAATTTCTCATCTTCAGAAAGGTCTGTCTTATTCTCACCTAATCCCTCTTTCTTCAGAAGCCAAAGAAGAACTATCTTGGTGGCTCACCCATATAGAAGCTTGGAACGGGAGAGCCATTTTTGGGAAAACTCCGGATCTTGTGATAGAATCCGATGCCAGTCGTTCGGGTTGGGGTGCTCGATGTGGTCCCTCTATCACGGGAGGAAAATGGTCTTTAGAAGAAAAACGTTTTCATATCAACTGCTTAGAACTTTTGGCAGGCTCTTTTGCAGTCAAAAGTTTTGTAAAAAATTATTTTCCTGTGTCCATTTTACTCAAAATGGACAATATTTCTGCAGTTCGTTATTTAAATCGTCTCGGTGGTACAAAATCAAGGGATTTATCGATTATTACGAAAGATTTAATTCATCTTTGCTTGGACAGAAATATTTCAGTCAAAGCAGAATATATTCCAGGTTTATCCAATGTAGCAGCGGATTGGGGTTCCCGTTATCGGACAGATTCCAGCGACTGGAAGCTTCATCATCAAGTTTTTCATTCGCTCCAATCTGTCAGAGGTCCCTTTTCGATTGATCTGTTTGCCTCGAAACTGAATTTTCAGATTCGTCCATATTTCAGTTGGCGTCCAGATCCAGATGCTCTAGCGATCGATGCATTTCTCCACCCTTGGCCTCTTCAAGTAGCATACGCGTTTCCCCCTTTCTCTATGATTCAGAGAACCATTTCGGTAGTTCGTCGAGATCTCCTTTCAATTCTCCTAATCACTCCCCTCTGGCCGTCTCAAGCTTGGTACCCATCTCTTCTAGAATTATCTGTCAACCATCCTGTTCTTCTTCCGGTTTTTCTCGCGCACCAACATGTCACTGTGTTTTCCTCCTTCACTCTCTATTTTGTATCACCCAGCCAAGTTGTCACACACCAACAACCTTAGTTCAGATTACATTCACTATGCATCATCACTTCTCCCAAACCCTTTCACTCTCATAACCTTATACTACACTATTTAAGGAATATAATGAATCTATTTCATTTTGAATATAAATATCATAAGATCCAGATAGAAACCAACAGTATATTAGTTTCTGTTTTAATATACTTCTTCTCTACACTTCACCCAAACCCTTCCACTCTAATAACCTCATACCACACTATATAGGGAATATAAAGAATCCATTTTACTTTTAATATAAATATTACAAGATCCAGATAGAAACTAATAATTTATAAGTTTCTGTTTAAATATATATCTTTTTTACACAACATGATCGTTTTTATAAGTTTGGATACAATGTCAATTATAAATTGATAATATCCAAACTTCGAATATGAACTAATATACAATAAATATGATACTACTATAGACATTAACATTGAATTGTCATTTTATTTCATTTATCTTTATCATACCATCATTATGTACCTATTGAATATCGCACCCAATCGGCAAGATTAAAAATAAAGACATATACAAAGTTCATTCACATTATACAGTTATCCGTTCTCCTATCCTCAAATCCTACCCATATTTCCATCAACCTATCCTGTCCACAATAACATTGTTCAATTCTGATTGCCGTGCCTCCTCGAGTAAGGATGGCCCGGATTGGCTCCTGATTGCAGACTAGGGTGGAGCTTAGGTGATAAAACACCCGACGGCGCGAGCGCGCGCTCACCTTTGAAAAAGCCGCTATTAGGTCAGCGAAACATGTCAGGGGAGGGTGTTGAACCTCTTTCAACCCCCAATATCTTTTAATCTTGCATCTAGTTTGGGCCGCCTAACATTAGCAATATTGCTGCTTAAAATGTACTATATATTAGAACGAGGCATTTATACTCTGAGAGATTGACATAATTTGTCAAACCTACGTTTTATTTAACTTTACCTAGTGTGAATCAGTGTTATGCTTGGAAAAACATTTTTTTAGAATTTAACTTAAATGGAGATGTGAATTTGAATGATGGAAGTGTGTGTCTAGTGCCTAAAAAACCTCTGCTTTAATTTTAAAGGGAGGCATCAACAAACCACAGGATCTATTTAATCTTAAAACAGTACTTTGGAGCACTTTCCAGAGAAAGTATATCTTTAATATAATTTAATACTCTTTGAGTATTCTAGGTTTAACCTACTATGCAGATGACAATCTAATTTAGCGATCAACTGATACTAGCCGCTACCTGAGTAACATAGAAATTACTTGGCATTGCATGCATCGGTTACTACAGACATACAAAATTAAGGCTAACACCCTTAGGGAATATTCAGGCTGCAATTACAATCAGCCCGAGTAAAAATATTCACATTGAACTTTGAATAGTGATACTTTATATTTATATAACCATATTAGTTACAATATACTATACATTTGTAACCATCTGGTCAGCATTCCCCTATACAAGGTGTTATAATCGTAACTAAGCATAATAAACCTAGTACATACCATACAGATATTTAGTTACATCACTCTCTGAGAGTGATATACTGCTAAAATAGCTAACCAATCGGTTTAGCTAGTATGTGCCAACTATCCTGTATTATCAGACAACAATTTAAAAATTGAAGTACAGATTGCAGACACAAGGCAATCTAAGCACAAGAGCCAATGACAAGAGACATCAGACTGCTAATAAAGTCAACCAACAGATTGAGAACCAGTATGGGTATACTATTTTGTATTAACAGATAATAATTGAAATCCAAGTACTGATTGTAGGCACAAGGCAATACAAGCACATGAGCCAATGACAAAAGATATCCAAAAAATAAAATAAAAAATCGGTTACTTCACCTACATTTATTTTTATAAATAATTGCTCATCTATTTGAGCAATATTTTCTTAAGTTGAAGAAACATAATAGACTTGAGAAAACCTATCTGATAAACACCTCAGTACCCATTGCTGAGTTAGTTTTATACTCAGCTAAACTTACTCATAGTATATCCATTTGTCTTCTCTTAGGAGATTCTAATACATTCCATCTCCTTACCAAGTACACAGCCAAGTGACCAGATTCTCACACTTATTGAATTCAATAATATTGTTAACTGCACTGAGTAACTTGATAAACTCGTTCTATGGGCCCCTACTTTTTGTGTTTTTTAACTCTTTATGTTGTGTGTTCTGTTTTTTAATAAAACTAATAAAGGTTAAATTTTAATCCAAATCACCAACTTCATCCTATTAAAGGTATAAACTCTCAAGGGGAGAATGAGGTGCTAAAGAAATGCATACTTTTTCAACCTCTTGTTGATCCTGTTCTTCTAGTTAATTCATGCATAAGCACTCAAGCTAAGGAAATAAATCCAATTTTGATAATAGCATCTTCCCCATACTAGTGTAGTGCTGTTGCACTCTTTTGTCTTCAATATCTCAGCTTTTATTTTGACTTGAGTGTCCCTTTAATTATGCAGATAGTTCCAGTAGTAGGAAGTATGAAGGCTATACCCTAAACAGTCTGACTGACAGAAGCAAAGGAAGCAGTCTTAAAGTGACAGTAACATCAGACAGGCAGACATGACAAGTAAAATTAAGAGCCTATAAATATCAGCCCCTACAACCCCAAGTACAATACTGATAAGGGTAAAACCACAAAATATATAGATACCCAGGGAAACTCTATAGATAACTGCAGAGATAAGATAATTAAGCAACAGGGTTTTTGGGAGGTTTATTGCCCACTGGAGGGTTGAGAGAAAACTTAGACCAAGAAAAAGAGATATAACGCTGGATATCTGCTTAGAGAGAAATAAGTGTCATCACATTCTCTTGCACAAGAGGAAGTTAAATTGTTATAGCTTGGGTTTTGTACTCTCTAGACAATTTCATCTATTTCAAACCCTTTTTTATTTAATTTGGTTCATAGACACCATTACAATAAGGAGAATTTTTTGTGTGGAGTCCCAGCAAGTGGCCAGACGCACTTTGTGCAGAGTGAGAATCACAACCGAGACTTTCTCAATGCCTGTAGACTCTCCATCTCAGAAGATCTAGAGGTGGAGAGTCTAAAAATCCTTTGGCTTGAGAGATTCAGTATCTATGCAGATGAGTCACCATTCAAGATTTACAAATGATTTAATAAGGTTTTGTGAGGGAGATTTATAGAGTACTGAAAGATTTGGACATTAGCAGTTAATTTGATGCATGTGAGTTGAAATCTGTTTACTTAAATGTGTATTCTGAACTATATACTAAGAGGTTTACATGCATTTTTTTCTTAATTGGTTGAAAGTGAGGATGGAGTATATAGGGATCGATTTATCAAGCCCTTCGCCGCTCTGTGACTGCAGGTTCTCACAAGAGAACCTGCAGTCACAATGTAGCAAGTAGCGGTCATCAGACCGTTGCTTCCTAGCCACTTCTTCTCCTCTTAGGTGGAGAATTTCAATCTCCCCGGTCTCGTCTGACCAGGGAGATTGACAGCTCCTGCCCGCAATGTTAAATTCCGCCAGTGGAATTCAGTACGCCCCTGTCCACCGTAGCTTGATAAATCGAGCCCATAGATTGCAACCCATAGGTGGGCATTAGACAGACAGGACATCCTACCCCAATACTGTGCACAATATGGACTATAACAGCTTTTAACTATGATACTAATACATTTTGTATTTTAAACTCCTGGCTTGGCTTGCTACATAGCTTTTTTTCTTATATATATGGTATGGAACACTAAAATGCAAGTTCACGCTTCCCAGGACTATAATAAGCAAATATAAAATAATGCGTTTATCAATGGGTATGAAAATGTTATTCCCTATAATGGGCCAGATTACGAGTGGAGCGCAAAATTGCACTTTCACAATTGTGCGCTGGTATGTTAAGTAGTCCGCAATGTGAATGCGACCTCACGTTTGCATTGCATGAAAGCATTGTGCTCACAAGAGCGCGCTTCTATAGACTCCAATGGGAGCCTCGTTCTAGCGCAGCGAAGGGGGTAAGTCACGCAGAGATGGGCAGCAGATAGTAAATATATATGAATATATACATATATATTTGTGTATTAATATTTGTATATACACATATCAACACGTAATTATATATGTATATAAGCATATACGTATATATTTACAGGGAACACACAGTTCCCATAAACTGCTATGTAAAGGCACTTTTCAGTGCCGTTTTTTTTAACACCCAGCACCTGCCAGTTTTAAATGTTCTGTCATGAATCAGATAGAACAAACTTTCCAATGTACTTCTATTATCAAATGTTCTTAGTTTTCTTGTTATCCTTTGTTGAAAAGCAGAAAAGTAAGTTCAGGAGTGTGCATGTGTCTGCAGCACTATATGTCGGCAGTTTAGCGACAATTAGCAAGAGCACCAGATGGCAGCACTACTTCCTGTCATGTAGTGCTCCAGATATGAGCACGCGTCCTATCTAGGTATCTCTTCAACAAAGAATAACAAGAGAACAAAGCAAATTTCATAATAGAAGTAAATTGGAAACTTTTTTTAAAATTGTATGCTCTATCTGAATCATTAAAGATTTTTTTTTTGGTTTCATGTCCCTTTAACGACCTGTCCTACAATAAATGTCAGTTAATGACCAAGGATGTGCCTGGCACGTCCTCTGGGGTTTCATATGCTGCAAGCAATCTTGATCGCTTCCAGGCGCTTTCAGGGTATTGCAGTGATGCCTCGATATTGTGGCATCTGGCAATACCCTTTTTTTAGCCACCGATGCAGAGAGAGCCACACTGTGGCCCCCTCTGCATTGGCCATCAATGGTGCCGATGATTGTTGGTGGGTGGGAGCCATAGTAGGGAGGCGGGTGGGCGGCCCATTGCTGGATGATATCTGGATCCTGTCCCTTCTTTGTTTCCTGGAGCGGGCGAGGGGGCGCGCATGTGCGCTCGCCTGCACGCTACATTAAGTTTAATTCACAAAAGACATAAGAGTGAGAGGGAAAGGAAGAGGGGGGGGTGTTGGGAAAGGGATCTGGGAGAGGGATAGGGTATTAAGGGGGGGCAGCTACACTACAGAAAATTGATTTTTTTTCTTTTTTTTTATAAAAAAAGGGCAAATTTTGTAGTAAACTGGGTACTGGCAGACAGCTGCCAGTACCTAAGTTGGCGGCCAATAGGTCGAGGGGGGAGGCTTAGAGAGCTGTTTGGGGGGGATCAGGGATGTTGGGGGGTAATGGGGGATCCTACACTTCAGATAAAATATATAAAAAAAGAAATCTTAAATAAAATAAAAATAAACACCTTTATTTTTATACTGGCAGACTTTCTGCCAGTACTTAAGATGGCGGTCACAATTGTGAGGTGGGGGAGGGAAGAGAGCTATTTGAGGGGGGTCAGGGAGGGATCAGGGGGTGGGAGGCTGATCTCTACACTAAAGCTAAAATTAACCCTACAAGCTACCTAATTAACCGCTTAACTGCTGGGCATAATACTAATATTGTGTTGTGCAGTGGCATTTAGCAGCCTTCTAATTACCAAAAAGCAATGCCAAAGCCATATATGTCTGCTATTTCTGAACAAAGGGGATCCCAGAGAAGCTTTTACAACCATTTGTGCCATAATTGCAGAATATAATTTCAATGAGAAACCTAAAGTTTGTGAAAAAGTTAACGATATTTTTTATTTGAACGCATTTGGCGATCAAATGCAAATGCAGATTTTGGGGGTCAAAGTTAGAAAAAGTGTGTTTTTTTATTCAATTTTTTCATCATATTTTATCATTTTTTTATAGTAAATTATAAGATATGATGTAAATAATGGTATCTTTAGAAATTCAATTTAATGGCGAGAAAAAGGTATATAATATGTGTGGGTACAGTAAATGAGTAAGAGGAAAATTACAGCTAAACACAAACACCAGAGAAATGTAAAATTAGCCCTGGTCCTTAAAGGGACACTAAACCCACATTTTTTCTTTCATGATTCAGATAGAGCAGCAATTTTAAGCAACTTTCTAATTTACTCCTGTTACCAATTTTTATTCGTTCTCTTGCTTATCTTTATTTAAAAATCAGGAATTTAAAGCTTAAGAGCTGGACCCATTTTTGGTTCAGAGCCTGGGTTATGCTTGCTTATTGGTTTGCTAAATTTAGCCACCAATCAGCAAGCACTATCCAGGGTGCTGAACCTAAAATGAAATAAAGATATCAAGAGAACAAATAATAAATTGATAGTAGGTGTAAATTAGAAAGTTGCTTAAAACTGCATGCTCTATCTGAATCATTAAAGAAAACATTTGGGTTTAGTGTCCCTTTAACGGTAAGAAAATTGAAAATGGGTCTGGTCATTAAGGGGTTAACATACAGCTTTCCCTGTGCATTTCTTTTACATTCTTTACTAATTCACATTTTACTATAATTTCAATACTGCAATAACTGGATGCTGCCACTAGAGGAAGCACATTTAATGATCATTTCTCATGAAATCTGTTGTTTTGCAATGTGTGCACTAGGTGGGGCAATACGCTCACATTTAAACAAATATATACATATACATATTAATATGAGTTTTAGTAATTGTGTCCTTTCACCTTGCTAAGGGCAGCGGCTCTGTGGATACATCTCAGTAGAGGATGTTGCACAAAGGACAGAAGACTTCAAATATATAAAACAAGAACAATCTTTAAAATAACAATGTTTCATTCCAAAGTTGTCTGTATTCTTTTTGCCTTGCTATAATTTGGAGACAGAGAAGTAGCTACCAGGCTTGGCAGAAGTGTTAGACATAAATATGGTGAGATATAAATATGGTGAGGCATAAATATGGTGAGGTATAAATATGGTGAAACATAAATATGGTGAGATATAAATATGGTTACACATAAATATGGTGAGATATAAATATGGTGAGACATAAATATGGTGAGACATAAATATGGTGAGATATAAATATGGTGAGATATAAATATGGTGAGACATAAATATGGTGAGACATAAATATGGTGAGACATAAATATGGTTGGACATAAATATGGTGAGACATAAATATGGTGAGACAAAAATATGGTGAGACATAAATATGGTTGGACATAAATATGGTGAGACATAAATATGGTGAGACATAAATATGGTGAGACATAAATATGGTTGGACATAAATATGGTGAGATATAAATATGTTGAGACAAAAATATGGTGAGACATAAATATGGTGAGATATAAATATGGTGAGACATAAATATGGCGAGATATAAATATGGTGAGATATAAATATGGTGAGATATAAATATGTTGAGACAAAAATATGGTGAGACATAAATATGGTGAGACAAAAATATGGTGAGACATAAATATGGTGAGACATAAATATGGTGAGACATAAATATGGTGAGACATAAATATGGTTGGACATAAATATGGTTTGACATAAATATGGTTAGAGATAAATATGGTTTGAAATAAATATGGTTAGAGATACATATGGTTAGTCATAAATATGGTTAGACATAAATATGGTGAGACATAAATATGGTAAGACATACATATGGTTTGAAATAAATATGGTTAGATATAAATATGGTTAGTCATAAATATGGTGAGATACATATGGTTGGACATAAATGTGGATAGTCCTAAATATGGTGAGACATAATTATGGTTTGAAATAATATGGTTAGTCATAAATATGGTGAGACATAAATGTGGTTGGACATTAATATGGTTAGATATAAATATGGTGAGACATAAATATGGTTGGACTATGGTTGGACATACAGTAAATATGGTTAGATATAAATATGGTTAGACATAAATCTATCTGTCTGTATATGTATCTATCTATATATGGACAGATATATTAGTATATATGTTGGAATCTAATTAGACTTTCCTAAATTTGAGGTTCATGGACAAATAACACATAGTTGAGAGATCACCTCTATCTGCTACTTAAAGGGACATTCTACTGCAAAAATTACTTACATACACTAATTAGGGCTTCTTTCCATTGAGCCCCAATTGAGTTTGTGCGTTTTCCACTATTACCAGCAGCAGAGGTCCGGCTGCTGAATACAATTACTAGTCCCATTGAAAATAATACAAGCCAAAAATTGAAATTTTAAACCGGTTTCCATTCAAGGTGCAGAAACACTGTCCGGTGCTGTTGTTAAAGTC
The DNA here is from genome assembly GCF_027579735.1 of Bombina bombina. Lineage (NCBI taxonomy): Eukaryota > Metazoa > Chordata > Amphibia > Anura > Bombinatoridae > Bombina > Bombina bombina. The sequence continues at coordinate 180,787,617 of NC_069505.1, forward strand.
TCAAACATTACAGCATGCTCAACTGGATATAAAAAAGGGAACATAAGCTTTTGAGGACTCTTTTCCATTGAGATCTTAAAGTTTCAGAAATAATTTTTTTACCAAGTGTTCTTGCACACACAAGGATTTTTTCTATGTTAATGAAGCTTCCAGTACACAAATACAACAACAAGACACATAATAATAAACATAAAGAATAAAATGTAAACATGTATGAAGACAGAATAAACATATTTACAGATGTGCTAAATACACCTATCTGCAAGGGATAGTGCAATGTGCTGAAGAGATACGAAAAGGGCCAGTAATATGAATTTAAATAGGAATGAATGTACATGAGACATGAGATTATATTGTTTTACACAGTGGGAATATTGCACTAAACAGAGGGAGTTTGCAAACAATGCAAGGTTTTCCCTTTTTAATTTTATTTTTATATGTAATATTTAGTGCTGCCCCAGGCAGGTTGGACTTAGGGTCTTAATTATATTTTAATATGTACTTCATATAAAAATATAAACAAGCACATAACTCTAGCTAGACCTATGCCTGGGGCAGCACTAAATATTACATATATAAATAAATGTAACTATATATTAAAAAAAAAAAAAAAAGGTCTGATCCTAATTTTAAATAAATTCTTTAAATGATTTGATTATTTGTTAGGTGACCAAATCATTAAACCTAGCTCAAAAACACCAAACCCCTAACACTGCAACTAGCTACTGTGTCTTTCCCTCTCTAGCCAATCACAGTTAAGAAGAGCAGGTGCTAAAATTAATTTTTATAATTTTTGGTCGGGTTACCATAACAATGAACGTATTATGGTGTAATTTTTGAGAAATCCGACAATGGATGAAAGTGTTAACACAATGTTAATTTGCACATATACAAAAAGAGGGACTGCACGCACTGTGAAAAATATTTCAATGAAAACCTGGTACTAAATTGGAGCCGTAAACTACTTTTAGCTGTCGGCAACTTCAGTAGCTTACGGTTCCATTTTTAATGAGGCAATGGAAACAAGCCCTTAGTTAGAACATGCAATTTTTGCATTATTAAAGGGACAGTAAAGTCAAAACTAAACTTTCATGATTCAGACAGATCATGCAGTTGTATCCTCTTAACAACAGCAATCTGTAGCTCTTATAGAACACATATACATATGCACACACATAGACATTTACATATGCACACACACACATATATACATATAAGCACACAGACATATACATATATACATATAAGCACACACATAGACATTTACATATTATTATTATCGGTTATTTGTAGAGCGCCAACAGATTCTGCAGCGCTAAATATGCACACACACATATATACATATAAGCACACAGACATATACATATATACATATACACACACACATAAATACATATAAGCACACAGAGTTATACATATATACATATGCACACACATAGACATTTACATTAGGGATGCACCGAAATTTCGGCCGCAGAACGTTTCGGCCGAAAATGCCATTTTTGGCTATTTCGGTTTTCGTTTTTTTTGCCTGTTAGTTTCGGTAAAATTATTGTGTAGCATATTTCAAATTTGATGCTAGCCTAGAGCTGCTGTTTAAGTTTATTACTTCACTTACTGTTCTGCATATAATGAGTTTTACAGTATATTGATATTTATAACTGTTTTAAGTAGGGATGCACCAAAATTTTGGTCATTTTGGTCGAAAATTTCATTATTTTTTGCCTGTTTTTTTTTTTTTCTTGGTAAAATTATTGTGTAGCATATTATTGTTTTAAGATATTTTTGTCCAATTTTAGTGTGTTACTTTCAATAAAAGTGTGGGCTTTTTTTATTGGCTCTAATTTTGCAAAAAAACCCTAAAAAACGTTTTCGGTATCAGTTTCGGTTTTCGGCCAAGTGCATCCCCGATTTTCGGATTCGATTTCGGTCCAGAATTTCCATTTCGGTGCATCACTAATTTACATATTATTATTATTATTATCGGTTATTTGTAGAGCACCAACAGATTCCGCAGCGCTAAATATGCACACACACACACACACACATATATACATATAAGCACACAGACATATACATATATACATATGCACACACACACACATAAATACATATAAGCACACAGGCTATGCACACGCACATAAACACATATAAGCACACAGGCATATACATATGCACACACACACACACACACACACACACACACACACACACATAAATACATATAAGCACACAGGCATATACAAATATACATATGCACACAAACACACATACACACATAAATACATATAAGCACACAGGCATATACATATATACATATGCACACACACACATAAATACATATAAGCACACAGGCATATACATATATACATATGCACACACACACATAAATACATATAAGCACACAGGCATATACATATATACATATGCACACACACACATAAATACATATAAGCACACAGACATATACATATATACATATGCACATACACATAAATACATATAAGCAAACAGGCTATGCACACGCACATAAATACATATAAGCACACAGGCATATACATATGCACACACACACACATAAATACATATAAGCACACAGGCATATACAAATATACATATGCACACAAACACACATACACACATAAATACATATAAGCACACAGGCATATACATTTATACATATGCACACACACACACACACACACACACAAATACATATAAGCACACAGGCATATACATAAATACATATGCACACACACACATAAATACATCTAAGCACACAGGCATATACATATATACATATGCACACACACACACACACACAAATACATATAAGCACACAGGCATATACATAAATACATATGCACACACACACATAAATACATCTAAGCACACAGGCATATACATATATACATATGCACACACACACACACAAATACATCTAAGCACACAGGCATATACATATATACATATGCACACACACATAAATACATATAAGCACACAGGCATATACATATATACATATGCACACACACATAAATACATATAAGCACACAGGCATATACATATATACATATGCACACACACACATAAATACATATAAGCACACAGGCATATACATATATGCACACACACACACAAATACATATAAGCACACAGGCATATACATTTATACATATGCACACACACATAAATACATATAAGCACACAGGCATATACATTTATACATATGCACACACACACACACACACACACACACACACATAAATACATATATGCACACAGGCATATAGATATACACATATGCACACACACATAAATACATATAAGCACACAGGCATATACATTTATACATATGCACACACACACACACGCATAAATACATATAAGCACACAGGCATATACATATATACATATGCACATACACATAAATACATATAAGCACACAGGCATATACATATATACATATGCACACACACATAAATACATATAAGCACACAGGCATATACATTTATACATATGCACACACACACACACATAAATACATATAAGCACACAGGCATATACATATATACATATGCACACACACATACATTTGCACACACACATATATACATATGCACACACACACACATATACATATGCACTCACGCACACATATTTACAAATGCACACACACACACACACATATACATATGCACGCGCATACACACATATATATGCACCCACACATATAAATATGCGCACACACTTATACATATGCACACACGTATATATATATGCACACACACATACATATGCACACACACATATATACATATGCACACACACAAATATATATGTGCACACACATAAACATATGCACACACACATATACATATGCACACACACACATATACATATGCACACACACATACTGTATATATATGTGCATACACATAAACATATGCACACACACATATACATATGCACACACACACATACATATGCACACACATATACATATGCGAACACGCATAAACATATGCGCACACACATATGCACACACACACATATACATATGCACACACACATACTGTATATATATATGTGCATACACATAAACATATGCACACACACATATACATATGCACACACACACATACATATGCACACACATATAAATATGCGCACACACTTATATATATGCACACACACGTATATATATATGCACACACACACATACATATGCACACACACATATATACATATGCACACACACATATATATATGTGCACACACATAAACATATGCACACACACATATACATATGCACACACACACATATACATATGCACACACACATACTGTATATATATGTGCATACACATAAACATATGCACACACACATATACATATGCACACACACATATACATATGCACACACACACATACATATGCACACACATATACATATGCGCACACGCATAAACATATGCGCACACAAATATATATATGGGCCCACACACATATACATATACGCACACACATATATATGGGCACACACAAAAAGGTCTGATCCTAATTTTAAATAAATTCTTTAAATGATTTGATTATTTGTTAGGTGACCAAATCATTAAACCTAGCTCAAAAACACCAAACCCCTAACACTGCAACTAGCTACTGTGTCTTTCCCTCTCTAGCCAATCACAGTTAAGAAGAGCAGGTGCTAAAATTAATTTTTATAATTTTTGGTCGGGTTACCATAACAATGAACGTATTATGGTGTAATTTTTGAGAAATCCGACAATGGATGAAAGTGTTAACACAATGTTAATTTGCACATATACAAAAAGAGGGACTGCACGCACTGTGAAAAATATTTCAATGAAAACCTGGTACTAAATTGGAGCCGTAAACTACTTTTAGCTGTCGGCAACTTCAGTAGCTTACGGTTCCATTTTTAATGAGGCAATGGAAACAAGCCCTTAGTTAGAACATGCAATTTTTGCATTATTAAAGGGACAGTAAAGTCAAAACTAAACTTTCATGATTCAGACAGATCATGCAGTTGTATCCTCTTAACAACAGCAATCTGTAGCTCTTATAGAACACATATACATATGCACACACATAGACATTTACATATGCACACACACACATATATACATATAAGCACACAGACATATACATATATACATATAAGCACACACATAGACATTTACATATTATTATTATCGGTTATTTGTAGAGCGCCAACAGATTCTGCAGCGCTAAATATGCACACACACATATATACATATAAGCACACAGACATATACATATATACATATACACACACACATAAATACATATAAGCACACAGAGTTATACATATATACATATGCACACACATAGACATTTACATTAGGGATGCACCGAAATTTCGGCCGCAGAACGTTTCGGCCGAAAATGCCATTTTTGGCTATTTCGGTTTTCGTTTTTTTTGCCTGTTAGTTTCGGTAAAATTATTGTGTAGCATATTTCAAATTTGATGCTAGCCTAGAGCTGCTGTTTAAGTTTATTACTTCACTTACTGTTCTGCATATAATGAGTTTTACAGTATATTGATATTTATAACTGTTTTAAGTAGGGATGCACCAAAATTTTGGTCATTTTGGTCGAAAATTTCATTATTTTTTGCCTGTTTTTTTTTTTTTCTTGGTAAAATTATTGTGTAGCATATTATTGTTTTAAGATATTTTTGTCCAATTTTAGTGTGTTACTTTCAATAAAAGTGTGGGCTTTTTTTATTGGCTCTAATTTTGCAAAAAAACCCTAAAAAACGTTTTCGGTATCAGTTTCGGTTTTCGGCCAAGTGCATCCCCGATTTTCGGATTCGATTTCGGTCCAGAATTTCCATTTCGGTGCATCACTAATTTACATATTATTATTATTATTATCGGTTATTTGTAGAGCACCAACAGATTCCGCAGCGCTAAATATGCACACACACACACACACACATATATACATATAAGCACACAGACATATACATATATACATATGCACACACACACATAAATACATATAAGCACACAGGCTATGCACACGCACATAAACACATATAAGCACACAGGCATATACATATGCACACACACACACACACACACACACACACACACACATAAATACATATAAGCACACAGGCATATACAAATATACATATGCACACAAACACACATACACACATAAATACATATAAGCACACAGGCATATACATATATACATATGCACACACACACATAAATACATATAAGCACACAGGCATATACATATATACATATGCACACACACACATAAATACATATAAGCACACAGGCATATACATATATACATATGCACACACACACATAAATACATATAAGCACACAGACATATACATATATACATATGCACATACACATAAATACATATAAGCAAACAGGCTATGCACACGCACATAAATACATATAAGCACACAGGCATATACATATGCACACACACACACATAAATACATATAAGCACACAGGCATATACAAATATACATATGCACACAAACACACATACACACATAAATACATATAAGCACACAGGCATATACATTTATACATATGCACACACACACACACACACACACAAATACATATAAGCACACAGGCATATACATAAATACATATGCACACACACACATAAATACATCTAAGCACACAGGCATATACATATATACATATGCACACACACACACACACACACAAATACATATAAGCACACAGGCATATACATAAATACATATGCACACACACACATAAATACATCTAAGCACACAGGCATATACATATATACATATGCACACACACACACACAAATACATCTAAGCACACAGGCATATACATATATACATATGCACACACACATAAATACATATAAGCACACAGGCATATACATATATACATATGCACACACACATAAATACATATAAGCACACAGGCATATACATATATACATATGCACACACACACATAAATACATATAAGCACACAGGCATATACATATATGCACACACACACACAAATACATATAAGCACACAGGCATATACATTTATACATATGCACACACACATAAATACATATAAGCACACAGGCATATACATTTATACATATGCACACACACACACACACACACACACACATAAATACATATATGCACACAGGCATATACATATATACATATGCACACACACATAAATACATATAAGCACACAGGCATATAGATATACACATATGCACACACACATAAATACATATAAGCACACAGGCATATACATTTATACATATGCACACACACACACACGCATAAATACATATAAGCACACAGGCATATACATATATACATATGCACATACACATAAATACATATAAGCACACAGGCATATACATATATACATATGCACACACACATAAATACATATAAGCACACAGGCATATACATTTATACATATGCACACACACACACACATAAATACATATAAGCACACAGGCATATACATATATACATATGCACACACACATACATTTGCACACACACATATATACATATGCACACACACACACATATACATATGCACTCACGCACACATATTTACAAATGCACACACACACACACACATATACATATGCACGCGCATACACACATATATATGCACCCACACATATAAATATGCGCACACACTTATACATATGCACACACGTATATATATATGCACACACACATACATATGCACACACACATATATACATATGCACACACACAAATATATATGTGCACACACATAAACATATGCACACACACATATACATATGCACACACACACATATACATATGCACACACACATACTGTATATATATGTGCATACACATAAACATATGCACACACACATATACATATGCACACACACACATACATATGCACACACATATACATATGCGAACACGCATAAACATATGCGCACACACATATGCACACACACACATATACATATGCACACACACATACTGTATATATATATGTGCATACACATAAACATATGCACACACACATATACATATGCACACACACACATACATATGCACACACATATAAATATGCGCACACACTTATATATATGCACACACACGTATATATATATGCACACACACACATACATATGCACACACACATATATACATATGCACACACACATATATATATGTGCACACACATAAACATATGCACACACACATATACATATGCACACACACACATATACATATGCACACACACATACTGTATATATATGTGCATACACATAAACATATGCACACACACATATACATATGCACACACACATATACATATGCACACACACACATACATATGCACACACACATACATATGCACACACATATACATATGCGCACACGCATAAACATATGCGCACACAAATATATATATGGGCCCACACACATATACATATACGCACACACATATATATGGGCACACACACATATACTGTACATATGCGCGCGCACACACACACATATATATATATATATATATATATATATATATATATATATATACAGTTGTGCTCATAAGTTTACATACCCTGGCAGAATTTATGATTTCTTGGCCATTTTTCAGAGACTATGAATAATAACAAAACTTTTCTTTCAATCATGGTTAGTGTTTCGCTGAAGCCATTTATTATCAATCAACTGAATCAATTGTGTTTACTCTTTTTAAATTATAAAGACAACAGAAACTACCCAAATGACCCTGATCAAAAGTTTACATACCCTGGTGATTTTGGCCTGATAACATGCACACAAGTTGACACAAAGGGGTTTGAATAGCTGTTAAAGGTAACCATCCTCACCTGTGATCTGTTTTCTTGTAATTAGTATGTGTGTATAAAAGGTCAATGAGTTTCTGGACTCCTGACAAACCCTTGCATCTTTCATCCAGTGCTGCACTGATGATTCTGGTTTCTGAGTCATGGGGAAAGCAAAATAATTGTCAAAGGATCTGCGGGAAAAGGTAGTTGAACTGTATAAAACAGGAAAGGAATAGAAAAAGATATCCAAGGAATTGAGAATGCAAATCAGCAGTGTTCAAATTCTATTATAGAAGTGGAAAATCAGGGGTTCTGTTAAAACCAAACCACGGTCAGGTAGACCAACTAAAATTTCAGCCACAACTGCCAGGAAAATTGTTCGGGATGCAAAGACAAACCCACAAATAACTTCAGGTGAAATACAGGGCATGTGGTGTGGCTGTTTCAAGATGCACAATAAGGAGGCACTTGAAGATAGATGGGCTGCATGGTTGAGTCGCCAGAAGAAAGCCATTACTACGCAAATGCCACAAAGTATCCCGCTTACAATACGCCAAACAGCACAGAGACAAGCCTCAAACCTTCTGGCACAAAGTCATTTGGAGTGATGAGACCAAAATTGAGCTTTATGGCCACAACCATAAACGCTACATTTGGAGAGGAGTCAACAAGGCCTATGATGAAAGGTACACCATTCCTACTGTGAAACACGGAGGTGGATCGCTGATGTTTTGGGGATGTGTGAGCTACAAAGGCATAGGAAATTTGGTTAGTATTGATGGCAAGATGAATTCAGTATGTTATCAAACAGAAAGCCTCATTTTCCACTTCTTGATTAGAGTTTGAACACTGCTGATTTGCATTCTTTTTTTAAAGTAACCTCGGTTATTATATCGTATAGCTAATGAACTCTACCCCGAGATAAGAGGTACTTAGTAAACTAAAAATAGTGAGAGGTAGGGAGTTGGCTTTTGTCTGGCCTCCCGTAGGCCAGGGTATATGGGGGGGGGGGATGCAGCGGGCAAGAGCCGCTCGAAGTGGGGGGGGGGGAAAGGGAGAGGGAGGGCGGAACCAGTTAGGATACTGAAAAGGTAAAAACTACTATCAGGTCAATAAACTGAATAGATGAAAGAGGTCTAATATAGAAAGTGAATATCAATGGTGCAGTAGTCAGTTACAACAAGAGGCACTATGTTAGCCTGGTTACTATACTCAAGCTGTATCTTTATGCTGGAAGGTACTGTATTATATTTAGTACTATACACAAGCTGTACCTTGAGACTAGAGGCTCTTTATTAGACTTATTAATATACGCACGTTGTGCTCATGTACTAATGGCCCTATATTATGTTTGTTACAATATCCAAACTGTGCCTATATACTAAGTGCACCGTATTGGACTAGATACAATACGCAAGCTATATCTATACACTAGAGGGCACTGTATTAAACTTGCCACTATACATAAGCTGTGTCTACAAACTTAAAGCACCGTGTTGGACTTGTAACTACACATAAGCTGTATCTGCAAACTATAGGCTCTGAAAGATACTTGTCACTGCACACAAGTTTTACCTATATATTAGTGGTAATGCATTATACTAGCTGCTACACTATATAGAGACTTTACTTATTGATTGGAGACACTATATTAGACTTGTTACTAGACACATCATTATTGTCCCTCACCTAGGTGCTCAAAGAGTACAGGGAGTAAGAGTGTGCAAGAGATCTCATAATGAAGAGCAAAACTAACGAAGCTCATATAATAATAAGAGACCCAAGTTAAAGAGTATAACTTTGTGGTAAAGGAGGGAAACTTTGCCCGCAATTCTATGCTTTGCATTAGGAAAAATCAGGGCTTAGAACTGATATTATATTGCTGTATCTCTTATTGGTGAATCCTCTCAAGCTGGTATAGCTAATGAGACATCTATATTATCAAAACCTCAGCTGGGGTCTAAGGAAGCTGTTAACTTATACTATGTGTGGGTATGACATGGCGGGTTTTTGAGTATAGTATATTGCTTAATAGGTTAAATTATCAAGTAAGAAGAGACCAAGCAATACTCATACCTGAGTTAAGTATGGCCAAGGCTTATGAGTCAAAAGAGAATTGTATCTGTGACTGAAATAAATATATGAGCTCATGGCCAAATACCTCTGAGTATACCAGTTATTAACCCCAAATATCAAGTTACTAAATTTAAAATACAATAAGAGTATGCTCAGCGGAGGAGTAGAAAATAGTGCTTTAACATACAGTAGACATGCAAGATGCGTGATTGAGAGATTTCTATTACACAGAAATGGTATGTAATGGCGATAAATATAACTTTAAACCCCTAAGATAAGACAAAATAAACTGGCGTTCAGATATCAGTATAACATTAAACTGCAGGCAGTGGAGATGACCTCAAATATATCTTCTAGTATGTTAGAGCAGAAGAGATCAATGTTCAGGAAATAGCACAGTATAGAAAAGGAGCTTCACACTGAACTATAAGTATGCTCAACAGAGGAGTAGAGAATAGTGCTCTAACATACAGTAGACGTGCAAGATGCATGGTTGAGAGATTTCTATTACACAGAAATAGCATGTAATGGCGCTAAATATAACTTTAAACCTTTAAGATAAGACAAAATAAACTGGCGTTCAGATATCAGTGTAACAGTAGACTGCAGGTAGTGGACATGACCTCGAATATACCTTCTAGTATGTTGGAGCAGGAGAGATCAATCTTCAGGAAGTAACACAGTATCGAAAAGGAACTTCACACTGAACTATACACTTATATAAGATAGATTATACAACTGGAGAGATCATCATTCTATGAACCTGATATTTTTTTGGGGTAAACAATGTAGGCACTCCTAGGGCTAGTTATGTAAATGAACCCCACAGTACTGCACTAAATTGAAAATTCCAGGGGCAAATGGCAAGACTAGGGAAAAGTAGGGACATATTATCAGAAAATGCTGTCGTCAACCATGCCCTAGGTGTAGAGTCAGTGCCCCAGAAATGAAGCTCCATATTGAGATATATTATCTAGAAAAATATAAATTCTTGCATCAAATCTAAATTATCAGCTAGTGTATACATATTTTCCTGCATCTGATCTAACAGTTATCATCAACACTTGTCATTCAGAAGAAAAATATATGTGCAATCCCCAAATTTATACTTGTATTTGCAGTCCATAGTAGAATTACTTAGAAAAAAATGAACCTAAGAAGTGCTGCGTCTCCTCTTCAACCCATGTCACATAAGACAAATAAGCTGCTAGTAACTATCAGTACATATACAGTATATGCATAGGAAGAAATCCCCCCATTTTAACCAGGTAATGATATTCCCTATAATGTGAGGCAAAATAAACATATCTGGGTGAAGCAGAGCAGCAACATTCAGTTCGATGGGAGCTACATATATTATAGTTAACGAAGAGTTCCATGTGATCGCCATAATAGAGCTGACAGTAATATAACATAATAAACAGTCCGACTGTGTGATAGACCTTCAGTTGAGCTATGTAGGTCCAGCAGACAAGTAATAAAGGTAGCCTCCCGGATCAAAAGGGCCTATCGATGGATCGATGCGATGTATGGCATCTATACTGCGAAACCCAGATGGCAATATGCTTTGAGCAAGCAGCACCGGCATGGAGAAGTGCAGTCCCAATTTATCCTTATCCGGTAACAGATGGGCAGACAATCTGCGATCCCCTAGGGTGAGAGTACCTAGACAGATAGAGTGATTGTAACCCTGCAGTACCTCGATGACACTGATAGACTCCATGGGGGTTACTCTCGTGATCGTATGCGTAGCACCACAGATTGCAATGCTGTGGGCTAGTGACAAAGGCTCCCTCTGGCTCCCGATCACAGGAGATGTGCCTAGCTGTCCAATTCCCACGAGGGGCTCCCTCTGTGTGATCATGCACCTTGTCTTCAATCCCACATGGCCAGTCATATCCTCCATATTTGGGTCACTGTAGAGTAGAGTGGGTCTCATAGGGGTGCTGGGTGTTCCAACAACAAGATCTACTGTATCCTCTACTATCTGATCTTCTTGTAGAAAGGGTCGTTCTTTGCGAGTCGGGACATTTGTAAAATCCAGCCTGTCCTGCCCTGGGATCACCTGTAGTTGCATCACAGACCTCAAGCTGAACGAGATGTCCTCAAAGCCAGCCGACATCTGTAAGACGAGCTTCTTCAGAGCCTCATGAATAGCAAAAGATTCTTCCTCCCTATTAAACGCCATAACGTTAGTAGGCCACAAAAGCCTGGGAGTTTCCTAGCTGGCAATGGCGGTTAGGGAAAGGATCTGATATAAAAATAAAGTGAGGAAGTCTACAGATTATGTAGAGGTGATCCTGCTTATTCAAGGTTAAATTTGGGGCAAATTGCAGAGAATTGGTCCCAATTTGCCAGTATATTAAATATATTTCTGCAGGAGCTCTCCGAGATACATCTTCCCTGCTTGGCTGCTGGCTCCGCTCCCCTGATTTGCATTCTTAATTCCTTGGATATCTTTAATATCCCTTTCCTGTTTTATACAGTTCAACTACCTTTTTCCCACAGATCCTTTGACAATTATTTTTCTTTCCCCATGACTCAGAATCCAGAAACGTCAGTGCAGCACTGGATGAAAGATGCAAGGGTCTGTCAGGACTTCAAAAACTCATTGACCCCTTTGTGTCAACTTGTGTGCATGTTATCAGGACAAAATCACCAGGGTATGTAAACTTTTGATCAGGGTCATTTGGGTAGTTTCTGTTGTCATTATAATTTAAAAAGAGTAAATATATATAAAAGAGTAAAGTATACTGCACTGTAACAAATATATGCACCCAATAAGGGATATAAATCCTTCTCTCTTGTCTGGTCTCTTCAAAGTCTCATTAAGAACCAATAATCCATGTGAACCCAGTGTAATCCAAAATAAATATAAGCCTTGGGATGCAAAACAGAGCACTTGAACTAGGAAATAGCAAAGAGGTGCTGTATACGTTATGGCGGTAGTAGAGTAACTGAGAGGACTACTGCCTCTAACAGCCTGTGGCTGTTCTCACTCACCATTTCCGTGCTACCATAACCGCTGTACCTCTTGCTCCGAATACCGGTATCCAGACTCTGTGTATAACGTCCATGTGCAGCTCTGCAAACAACTTGGCTGGGTTCAGCGTGTGTCGCTGCAAACTCTCGATGACCTAGTAAGTCTGTGAATCCGATCACGTGGTCCTTGGCGGCCAATCACCTCTTTGTTGTTCAGATGCTGGCTCGAAAACGCTGTAGGTTAGATACTGCAGGGAAAGAAGTCCTCCTGCAGGGAGAGAGAAGGGGTAACAAGCTCTCTTTTACCCAGGATCCTGGCCAATAGATAGAAAATAGAAGTAAAACGTTGATCCTGAGGTCAATAGGGTAAAAAAAAAGGTCTTTATTTAATTCCAAAAGGATAAAAGTAAACCCACAAAACTGATTACAGTGATATACCGAAACATGCTTGAGTACCTAGTGCTCAGTTTTGTGTGCGTTGGACCCCCATGGGTTTACTTTTATCCTTTTGGAATTAAATACCTTTAAAGACCTTTTTTTTTTTACCCTATTGACCTCAGGATCAACGTTTTACTTTTATTTTTATATATATATATATATATATATATATATATATAGGTACACACACATATGCATATGTAAATGCGCACACATTTACATATGCGCACAGATATACATATGCCCACACACATATACATACATACATATGCACACCCCCCCCATATATATATATATATATATATATATATATAGGCACACACATATACATATGCACACACACCCCTATATATATATATATATATATATATATATATGGGCACACACATATACATATGGACACACACATATACATATGCACACACACATATACATATGCACACACACATATACATGCAACAAATATAAGAGAAAATAATATTCAGTGTTACATAGGCTTCTGATTCAGGGATATATGTTGCTCTCTGTTCACTGGATGACCATTAGTATACAGAAGTGTATATCCTGTTATCAGAGAAAACAGTCATACTGCCTGGATATATTTTAATACCCCCTACAGGACTACTGAACTTTGTACATACTGACTCTGACTATCTGTATACAGTGTACTAAGGAAAAATATCTAATAAGTAGTGTACACAACTATAACAATAGCCTGCCCAGTCTATTTAAAAAAAAAACACAAAAAACTATAACCCCCAAAGCTAAAATTACAAAAAATAAAAAATGTAAAATGACAGAAAAAAATAAACAAAGCTATCCAAAATAATCGCCTAGATTTAGAGTTCTGCGTTAGCCGTCAAAACCAGCGTTAGAGGCTCCTAACGCTGGTTTTGGGCTACCGCTGGTATTTAGAGTCGTGTAGGTAAGGGTCTAACGCTCACTTTCCAGCCACGACTTTTCCATACCGCAGATCCCCCTACGCCATTTGCGTATCCTATCTTTTCAATGGGATCTTTCTAACGCCGGTATTTAGAGTCTTGGCTGAAGTGAACGTTAGAACTCTAACGACAAAACTCCAGCCGCAGAGAAAAGCCAGGAGTTAAGAGCTTTTTGGGCTAACGCCGGTTCATAAAGCTCTTTACTACTGTGCTCTATAGTACACTAACACCCATAAACTACCTATGTACCCCTAAACCGAGGTCCCCCCACATCTCCGCCACTCTATTAAAATATTTTAACCCCTAATCTGCCGACCGCACACCGCCGCCACCTACGTTATACTTATGTACCCCTAATCTACTGCCCCTAACACAGCCAACCCCTAAATAATATTTATTAACCCCTAATCTGCCCCCCCCCGACGTCGCCACTACCTTACCTACACTTATTAACCCCTAATCTGCCGACCGGACCTCACCGCTACTATAATAAAGTTATTAACCCCTAATCCGCCTCACTCCCGCCTCAATAACCCTATAATAAATAGTATTAACCCCTAATCTGCCATCCCTAACATCACGGACACCTAACTTCAAGTATTAACCCCTAATCTCCCGACCAGACCTCGCCGCTACTCTATTAAATTTATTAACCCCTAAAGCTAAGTCTAACCCTAACACTAACACCCCCCTAAGTTAAATATAATTTTTATCTAACGAAATAAATTAACTATTATTAAATAAATTATTCCTATATAAAGCTAAATACCTGTAAAATAAACCCTAATATAGCTACAATATACATTTTTATTATATTGTAGCTATTTTAGGATTAATATTTATTTTACAGGCAACTTTGTAATTATTTAAACCAGGTACAATAGCTATTAAATAGTTAATAACTATTTAATAGTTACCTAGTTAAAATAATTACAAAATTACCTGTAAAATAAATCCTAACCTAAGTTACAATTAAACCTAACACTACACTAGCAATAAATTAATTACATAAAATACCTACAAATAAATACAATTAAATAAACTAACTAAAGTACAAAAAATAAAAAAAGAACTAAGTTACAAAAAATGAAAAAATAATTTACAAACATTAGAAAAATATTACAACAATTTTAAGCTAATTACACCTACTCTAAGCCCCCTAATAAAATAACAAAGCCCCCCAAAATAAAAAAATGCCCTACCCTATTCTAAAATAAAAATAGAAAAGCTCTTTTACCTTACCAGCCCTTAAAAGGGCCTTTTGCGGGGCATGCCCCAAAGAAAACAGCTCTTTTGCCTGTAAAAAAAAACATACAATACCCCCCCAACATTACAACCCACCACCCACATACCCCTAATCTAACCCAAACCCCCCTTAAATAAACCTAACACTAAGCCCCTGAAGATCTCCCTACCTTGTCTTCACCACGCCGGGTATCACCGATTGGTCCAGAGGAGGCTCCGAAGTCTTCATCCAAGCCCAAGCGGGGGCTGAAGACATCCATCATCGGGCTGAAGTCTTGATCCAAGCGCGGGCTGAAGAGATCCATCATCGGGCTGAAGAGGTCCATCATCGGGCTGAAGTCTTGATCCAAGCGCGGGCTGAAGAGATCCATCATCGGGCTGAAGTCTTCTATCAAGCGGTATCTTCAATCTTCTTTCTTCCGGATCCATCTTCATCCCGCCGACGCGGAACATCCATCCTGGCCGACGAACTCCCGACAAATGACGGTTCCTTTAAGGGACGTCATCCAAGATGGCTTCCCTCGAATTCCGATTCGCTGATAGGATTCTATCAGCCAATCGGAATTAAGGTAGGAAAATTCTGATTGGCTGATAGAATCAGCCAATCAGATTCAAGTTCAATCCGATTGGCTAATCCAATCAGCCAATCAGATTGAACTTGAATCTGATTGGCTGATTCCATCAGCCAATCAGATTTTTCCTACCTTAATTCCGATTGGCTGATAGAATCCTATCAGCCAATCGGAATTCGAGGGACGCCATCTTGGATGACGTCCCTTAAAGGAACCGTCATTCGTCGGGAAGTCGTCGGTGAAGAAGGATGTTCCATGTCGGCAGGGTGAAGATGGATCCGGAAGAAAGAAGATTGAAGATGCCGCTTGATAGAAGACTTCAGCCGGATCATGGACCTCTTCAGCTCCCGCTTGGATCAAGACTTCAGCCGGATCATGGACATCTTCAGCCCCCGCTTGGGCCAAGACTTCAGCCGGATCATGGACATCTTCAGCCCCCGCTTGGGCCAAGACTTCAGCCGGATCATGGACATCTTCAGCCCCCGCTTGGGCTTGGATGAAGACTTCGGAGCCTGGACCGATCGGTGATACCCGGCGTGGTGAAGATAAGGTAGGATGATCTTCAGGGGCTTAGTGTTAGGTTTATTTAAGGGGGGTTTGGGTTAGATTACGGGTATGTGGGTGGTGGGTTGTAATGTTGGGAGGGGTATTGTATGTTTTTTTTTTACAGGCAAAAGAGCTGTTTTCTTTGGGGCATGCCCCGCAAAAGGCCCTTTTAAGGGCTGGTAAGGTAAAAGAGCTTTTCTATTTTCTTATTTTAATTTTAGAATAGGGTAGGGCATTTTTTTATTTTGGGGGGCTTTGTTATTTTATTAGGGGGCTTAGAGTAGGTGTAATTAGCTTAAAATTGTTGTAATATTTTTCTAATGTTTGTAAATTATTTTTTTATTTTTTGTAACTTAGTTCTTTTTTTATTTTTTGTACTTTAGTTAGTTTATTTAATTGTATTTATTTGTAGGTATTTTATGTAATTAATTTATTGATAGTGTAGTGTTAGGTTTAATTGTAACTTAGGTTAGGTTTTATTTTACAGGTAATTTTGTAATTATTTTAACTAGGTAGCTATTAAATAGTTATTAACTATTTAATAGCTATTGTACATGGTTAAAATAATTACAAAGTTGCCTGTAAAATAAATATTAATCCTAAAATAGCTACAATATAATTATTATTTATATTGTAGCTATATTAGGGTTTATTTTACAGGTAAGTATTTAGCTTTAAATAGGAATCATTTATTTTATAAGAGTTAATTTATTTCGTTAGATAAAAATTATATTTAACTTAGGGGGGTGTTAGTGTTAGGGTTAGACTTAGCTTTAGGGGTTAATAAATTTAATAGAGTAGCGGCGAGGTCCGGTCGGCAGATTAGGGGTTAATACTTGAAGTTTGGTGTCGGCAATGTTAGGGAGGGCAGATTAGGGGTTAATACTATTTATTATAGGGTTATTGAGGCGGGAGTGAGGCGGATTAGGGGTTAATACATTTATTATAGTAGCGGTGAGGTCCGGTCGGCAGATTAGGGGTTAATTATTGTAGGTAGCTGGCGGCAACGTTTTGGGGGGCAGATTAGGGGTTAATAAATATAATATAGGGGTCGGCGGGGGTTAGGGGCAGCAGATTAGGGGTACATAGGTATAATGTAGGTTGCGTCGGTGTACGGAGCGGCAGATTAGGGGTTAAAAATAATATGCAGGTGTCAGCGATAGCGGAGGCGGCAGATTAGGGGTTAATAAGTGTAAGGTTAGGGGTGTTTAGACTCGGGGTACATGGTAGGGTGTTAGGTGCAGACTTAGGAAGTGTTTCCCCATAGGAAACAATGGGGCTGCGTTAGGAGCTGAACTCTGCTTTTTTGCAGGTGTTAGGTTTTTTTTCAGCTCAAACTGCCCCATTGTTTCCTATGGGGGAATCGTGCATGAGCACGTTTTTTAAGCTGGCCGCGTCCGTAAGCACTGCTGGTATTGAGAGTTGCAGTGGCGGTAAATTATGCTCTACGCTCCTTTTTTGGAGCCTAAATACCAGCGTTGTTTAAAAGGTGCGGGGGAAAAAAAACCAGCGTTAGCTACGCGGGTCGTTACCGACAAAACTCTAAATCTAGCCGTAAGTTTTTTAAACCTTAACTAATACCCCTATAAAAATAAAAAAATCCCCTCCAAAATAAAAACATCCCCTAATCTAATACTAAACTACCAATAGCCCTTAAAAGGGCCTTTTGTAGGGCATTGCCCTAAGTTAAACCGCTCTTTTACCTAAACAAATTACCAATTACCCCCTAATAGTAAAAGCCCCCAATCACCAAACCCCCCAAAATAAAAAAAAACTAACTAAAAAAACCTAAACTACCCATTGCCCCTAAAGGGGCATTTGTATGGGCATTGCCATTAAAACGGCATTCAGCTCTTTTACTGCCCTTAAAAGGGCAATCAGCTCTTTTCCAGCCCATTAAATACCTAATCTTAAAAATAACCCCCCCCCCAAAAAAAAGAAAATCCTAACACTAAGCACCAAATAGGTACTCACCGTTCCTGAAGTCCGGTGGAGAAGGTCTTCTTCCAGGCGCAGAGCGGGGGTGCGGAGCTGACTTGCCCAATGCGTGGATCCTCAGCGGAGGTCCTCAATGGTGGCAGTCCTCTGCAGCAGCGGTGGCAGTCCTCTGCGGCATGGAGGCTCCTCTTCATCCGATGTCCGTCATACACTAAAGATTGAATGCAAAGTACCGCAATCAATTTGGGGTACCTTGCATTCCTAGTGGCTGAAATTTTGAAATCAGCCAATAGGATTAGAGCTACTGAAATCCTATTGGCTGTTCAAATCAGTCATTAAGATTTCAGTAGCTCTCATCCTATTGGCTGATTTAAAAATTTCAACCAATAGGAATGCAAGGTACCCTAATAAATATGGGGTACCTTGCATTCAATCTTCAGTGTGCGACGGACGATCGCATGAAGAGGAGCCTCCACGCCGCTGAGGACCGCCACCGCTGAGGATCCAGGCATCGGGAAGACAGCTCCGCACCTCCTCTCCATGCCGCCTTCCGGATGAAGATAGAAGATGATGGAGCCACCTGGAAGAAGACCTTCTCCGCTGGACTTCAGACATGGTACCTATTTGGGGCTTAGGTTTAGGCTTTTTTATTTTAATTTTTTGGGTGTTTTTTTTTTAGATTAGGGTTTTTTGGGGCTTGAAAAAGAGCTGAATTCTCTTTTAAGGGCAATGTCCATATAAATACCCCTTTAGGGGCAATGGATAGTTTAGTTTTTTTGGGTTATTTATTTTTTATTTTGGGGGTTTAATGGGTGGGGGTGGGGTTACTGTTAGGGGGGACTTAGTATTTTTAGAGGTAAAAGAGCTGTTTAACTTAGGGCAATGCCCTACAAAAGGCCATTTTAAGGGCTATTGGTAGTTTAGATTAGGGGGTGTTTTTATTTTGGGAGGGATTTTTTATTTTCATGCAGCTAGATGTAGAGTTCTGCGGCCAAAGGGGTGCGTTAGCTACGCATGCTTTTTTCTGGCCGCACCTTTTAAATACCGCTGGTATTTAGAGTTCACAGAAGGGCTGCGTTAGGCTCCAAAAAAGGAGCGTATAGCATATTTACCGCAACTGCAACTCTAGATACCAGCGGTGCTTACGGACGCGGCCAGCTTCAAAAACGTGCTTGTGCACGATTCCCCCATAGGAAACAAGGGGACAGTTTGAGCTGAAAAAAAACCTAACACCTGCAAAAAAGCAGCGTTCAGCTCCTAACGCGGACCCATTGTTTCCTATGGGCAAACACTTCCTAAGTCTGCACCTAACACCCTAACATGTACCCCGAGTCTAAACACCCCTAACCTTACACTTATTAAACCCTAATCTGTCGCCCCCGCTATCGCTGACCCCTGCATATTATTATTAACCCCTAATCTGCCGCTCCGTACACCGCCGCCACCTACGTTATCCCTATGTACCCCTAATCTGCTGCCCCTAACACCGCCGACCCCTATATTATATTTATTAACCCCTAATCTGCCGCCCCCAACGTCGCCGCTACCTACCTACACTTATTAACCCCTAATCTGCCGACCGCACCTCACCGCTACTATAATAAAGTTATTAACCCCTAATCCGCCTCACTCCCGCCTCAATAACCCTATAAGAAATAGTATTAACCCCTAATCTGCCCTCCCTAACATCGCCGACACCTAACTTCAATTATTAACCCCTAATCTGCCGACCGGATCTCGCCGCTACTCTAATAAATGGATTAACCCTTAAAGCTAAATCTAACCCTAACCCTATCACCCCCCTAAGGTAAATATAATTTAAATCTAACGAAATAAATTAACTCTTATTAAATAAATTATTCCTATTTTAAGCTAAATACTTACCTGTAAAATAAACCCTAATATAGCTACAATATAACAAATAATTATATTGCAGCTATTTTAGGATTAATATTTATTTTACAGGCAACTTTGTATTTATTTTAACCAGGTACAATAGCTATTAAATAGTTAAGAACTATTTAATAGCTAAAATAGTTAAAATAATTACAAAATTACCTGTAAAATAAATCCAAACCTAAGTTACAATTAAACCTAACACTACACTATCAATAAATTACTTAAATAAAATACCTACAATTACCTACAATTAAACCTAACACTACACTATCAATAAATTAATTAAATACAATACCTACAAATAACTACAATTAAATAAACTAACTAAAGTACAAAAAATAAAAAAGAACTAAGTTACAAAAAATAAAAAAATATTTACAAACATTAGAAAAATATTACAACAATTTTAAACTAATTACACCTACTCTAAGCCCCCTAATAAAATAACAAAGACCCCCAAAATAAAAAAATGCCCTACCCTATTCTAAATTAAAAAAGTTCAAAGCTCTTTTACCTTACCAGCCCTGAAAAGGGCCATTTGCGGGGCATGCCCCAAATAATTCAGCTCTTTTGCCTGTAAAAAAAAACATACAATCCCCCCCCAACATTACAACCCACCACTCACATACCCCTAATCTAACCCAAACCCCCCTTAAATAAACCTAACACTAAGCCCCTGAAGATCTTCCTACCTTATCTTCACCATGCCAGGTTCACCGATCCGTCCTCCGAAGTCTTCATCCAAGCCTCCGAAGTCTTCATCCAAGCCCAAGCGGGGGCTGGCGATCCATAATCCAGCTGAAGTCTTCTATCAAGCGGCGGCTGAAGAGGTCCAGAAGAGGCTCCAAAGTCTTCATCCTATCCGGGAAGAAGAGGAGATCCGGACCGGCAACCATCTTGATCCAAGCGGCATCTTCTATCTTCATCCGATGACGAACGGCTCCATCTTGAAGACCTCCAACGCGGACGTCCAACTGAAGAATGAAGGTTCCTTTAAGGGACGTCATCCAAGATGGCATCCCTTGAATTCCGATTGGCTGATAGAATTCTATCAGCCAATCGGAATTAAGGTAGGAAAATTCTGATTGGCTGATGGAATCAGCCAATCAGATTCAAGTTCAATCCGATTGGCTGATTGGATCAGCCAATCAGATTGAGCTCGCATTCTATTGGCTGTTCCGATCAGCCAATAGAATGCGAGCTCAATCTGATTGGCTGATCCAATCAGCCAATCGGATTGAACTTGAATCTGATTGGCTGATTTCATCAGCCAATCATAATTTTCCTACCTTAATTCCGATTGGCTGATAGAATCCTATCAGCCAATCGGAATCCGAGGGACGCCATCTTGGATGACGTCCCTTAAAGGAACCTTCATTCTTCAGTTGGACGTCGGAAAAAGAGGATGGATCCGCGCCGGAGGTCTTCAAGATGGAGCCATTCGTCATCGGATGAAGATAGAAGATGCCGCTTGGATCAAGATGGTTGCCGGTCCGGATCTCCTCTTCTTCCCGGATAGGATGAAGACTTTGGAGCCTCTTCTGGACCTCTTCAGCCGCCGCTTGATAGAAGACTTCAGCCGGATTATGGATCTCCAGCCCCCGCTTGGGCTTGGATGAAGACTTCGGAGGACGGATCGGTGAACCTGGCATGGTGAAGATAAGGTAGGAAGATCTTCAGGGGCTTAGTGTTAGGTTTATTTAAGGGGGGTTTGGGTTAGATTAGGGGTATGTGGGTGGTGGGTTGTAATGTTGGGGGGGGTATTGTATGTTTTTTTTACAGGCAAAAGAGCTGAATTATTTGGGGCATGCCCCGCAAATGGCCCTTTTCAGGGCTGGTAAGGTAAAAGAGCTTTGAACTTTTTAAATTTAGAATAGGGTAGGGCATTTTTTTATTTTGGGGGTCTTTGTTATTTTATTAGGGGGCTTAGAGTAGGTGTAATTAGTTTAAAATTGTTGTAATATTTTTCTAATGTTTGTAAATATTTTTTTATTTTTTGTAACTTAGTTCTTTTTTATTTTTTGTACTTTAGTTAGTTTATTTAATTGTAGTTATTTGTAGGTATTGTATTTAATTAATTTATTGATAGTGTAGTGTTAGGTTTAATTGTAGATAATTGTAGGTATTTTATTTCAGTAATTTATTGATAGTGTAGAGTTAGGTTTAATTGTAACTTAGGTTAGGATTTATTTTACAGGTAATTTTGTAATTATTTTAACTAGGTAGCTATTAAATAGTTCTTAATATTCGTTATATTGTAGCTATATTAGGGTTTATTTTACAGGTAAGTATTTAGTTTAAAATAGGAATAATTTATTTAATAAGAGTTAATTTATTTCGTTAGATTTAAATTATATTTAACTTAGGGGGGTGTTAGTGTTAGGGTTAGACTTAGCTTTAGGGGTTAATAAATTTATTAGAGTAGCGGTGAGGTGCGGTCGGCAGATTAGGGGTTATTATTGTAGGTAGCTGGCGGCAACGTTGTGGGGGGCAGATTAGGGGTTAATAAATATAATATAGGGGTCGGCGGTGTTAGGGGCAGCAGATTAGGGGTACATAAGGATAACGTAGGTGGCGGCGCTGTGCAGTCGGCAGATTAGGGATTAATTATTGTAGGTAGCTGGCGGCGACGTTGTGGGGGCAGATTAGGGGTTAATAAATATAATATAGGGGTCGGCGGTGTTAGGGGCAGCAGATTAGGGGTACATAAGGATAACGTAGGTCGCGGCGGTGTGCGGTCGGCAGATTAGGGGTTAAAAAAATTTAATCGAGTGGCGGCGATGTGGGGGGGCCTCGGTTTAGGGGTACATAGGTAGTTTATGGGTGTTAGTGTACTGTAGAGCACAGTAGTAAAGAGCTTTATGAACCGGCGTTAGCCCAGAAAGCTCTTAACTCCTGTTTTTTTTCTGCGGCTGGAGTCTTGTCGTTAGATTTCTAACGCTCACTTCAGCCAAGACTCTAAATACCGGCGTTAGAAAGATCCCATTGAAAAGATAGGATACGCAAATGGCGTAGGGGGACCTGCGGTATGGAAAAGTCGCGGCTGGAAAGTGAGCATTAGACCCTTTCCTGACTGACTCCAAATACCAGTGGTAGGCCAAAACCAGCGTTAGGAGCCTCTAACGCTGGTTTTGACGGATAACGCCAAACTCTAAATCTAGGCGATAGGGATTAGGTATATATTTTTTTTATTTTTGATAATTTTGTTTATTTTTTGTCTGTAATGTTAGACTTTTTTATTTTTTGTAATTTAGTTGTAATTGCGGTTAATTTAGGGGGTGTTAGGTTAGAGGGCTTAGTAATTAAATTAGTCATTTGCGTTGTGGGGTTTTTGGCGGTTTAAACGTTAATAGGTTAATTAGGTTGATTGCGATGTGGGTGTTTGGCGGTTTATTGGTTAATAGGTTAATTAGGTTGATTGCGATATGAGGGGCTGGCGGTTTAAGAGTTAATAGTTTAAATAGGTTTATTGTGATGTGGGTGCTTTGCGGTTTAGGGGTTAATAGGTTAATTAGGTTTATTGTGATGTGGGTGGTTGACGGTTAAGAGGTTAATATTTTAATTATGTTATATGCGGATTAAGGGTTAATTACTTTATTGTTTTGTGATGTGGGGGTTGACGGTTTAGGTGTTTGTTAATACTTCGTGCAGGAGGTTAGCTTTTTTTGTTATACTTCATGCGGGCGGTTACGTGTTTTTATTTCTTGCGGCCGGTTAAATGTTTTTTATTTATTTGTGCTGGCGGTTGCATGTCCACCCTGCCATTTTTTAAATCCACCTGGATGCAGATTCTTTTGGCTGCGCGCGCAGCCAACATTCCTTTGAGGATGCATGCGCAGCTGGTGACGGACACATTACAAACGCGATTATAGTATAGATATATTTTTATATATATATATATTTGTATATAGCATCTCACAGCAGCATGTTTGTACGTATATAGTGTATCACAGCAGCATATCTGTATATAGTGTTTTACAGCAGCATATTTGTATAAAGTGTAACACAGCAGCATGTTTGTATATAGTGTATCACAGCAGCATATTTGTATACAGTGTATCACAGCAGCATGTTTGTATACAGTGTATCACAGCAGCATATTTGAATATAGTGTATGACAGCAGCATGTTTGTATATAGTGTATCACAGCAACATATTTGTATAAAGTGTATCACAGCAGCATGTTTGTATATAGTGTAACATAGCAACATATTTGTATATCGTGTAACATAGCAGCATATTTGTATATAGTGTATCACAGCAGCATATTTGTATATAGTGTATCACAGCACCATATCTGTATATAGTGTAACACAGCAGCATATTTGTATACAGTGTATCACATCAGCATATTTGTATATAGTGTATCACAGCAGCATGTTTGCATAAAGTGGGTCACAGCAGCATATTTGTATACAGTGTATCACAGCAGCATATTATTTGTATATCGTGTATCACAACAGCATATTTGTATAAAGTGTATCACAGCAGCATATTTATATATAGTATATCACAGCAGCATATTTGTATATAGTGTATCACAGCAGCATATTTGTATATAGTATATCACAGCAGCATATTTATATATAGTGTATCACAGCAGCATATTTGTATATAGTATATCACAGCAGCATATTTGTATATAGTGTATCACAGCAGCATATTTGTATATAGTGTATCACAGCAGCATATTTGTATATAGTGTATCACAGCAGCATATTTGTATATAGTGTATCACAGCAGCATATTTGTATATAGTATATCACAGCAGCATATTTATATATAGTGTATCACAGCAGCATATTTGTATATAGTATATCACAGCAGCATATTTATATATAGTGTATCACAGCAGCATATTTGTATATAGTGTATCACAGCAGCATATTTGTATATAGTGTATCACAGCAGCATATTTGTATATAGTATATCACAGCAGCATATTTATATATAGTGTATCACAGCAGCATATTTGTATATAGTATATCACAGCAGCATCTTTATATATAGTGTATCACAGCAGCATATTTGTATATAGTATATCACAGCAGCATATTTGTATTTAGTGTATCACAGCAGCATATTTGTTTACAGTGTATAACAGCAGCATATCTATATATAGTGTATCACAGCAGCATGATTGTATATAGTGTATCACATCAGCATATTTGTATATAGTGTATTGTAGCAACATATTTGTATATAGTGTATCACAGCAGCATATTTGTATATAGTGTATCACAGCAGCATATTTGTACATAGTGTAACACAGCAACATATTTGTATACATTGTATCACATCAGCATATTTGTATATAGTGTATTGTAGCAACATATTTGTATATAGTATATCACAGCAGCATATTTATATATAGTGTATCACAGCAGCATATTTGTATATAGTATATCACAGCAGCATATTTATATATAGTGTATCACAGCAGCATATTTGTATATAGTGTATCACAGCAGCATATTTGTATATAGTGTATCACAGCAGCATATTTATATATAGTGTATCACAGCAGCATATTTGTATATAGTGTATCACAGCAGCATATTTGTATATAGTGTATCACAGCAGCATATTTGTATATAGTATATCACAGCAGCATCTTTATATATATAGTGTATCACAGCAGCATATTTGTATATAGTATATCACAGCAGCATATTTGTATTTAGTGTATCACAGCAGCATATTTGTTTACAGTGTATAACAGCAGCATATCTATATATAGTGTATCACAGCAGCATGATTGTATATAGTGTATCACATCAGCATATTTGTATATAGTGTATTGTAGCAACATATTTGTATATAGTGTATCACAGCAGCATATTTGTATATAGTGTATCACAGCACCATATCTGTATATAGTGTAACACAGCAGCATATTTGTATACATTGTATCACATCAGCATATTTGTATATAGTGTCTCACAGCAGCATGTTTGTATAAAGTGGGTCACAGCAGCATATTTGTATACAGTGTATCACAGCAGCATATTTGTATATAGTGTATCACAACAGCATATTTGTATAAAGTGTATCACAGCAGCATATTTATATATAGTGTATCACAGCAGCATATTTGTTCTCTCTAAGTATTGAGCTTTGGTTTTCTAGACAAATATAAGATAAGGAAGCAAGTCTGTGTACATAAAAAAGTGATAACATAATGATATCTGATATCATCTGAAGCTCAACCCATTGTAATAGGCGGTGATTTGAAAGCACAAAACCAGCTACTTCATATAAACAAATAAACCGAAAAATGCAATTTCTCATACATTTTATACTCTGCAGCTGGTATAACAAGTCATTGAAAATACATTCATATAAAAACAATTTTACAATGTACTGTCCCTTTAACCATTGATCAGCCCCCCCCCCCCCACTTTGACATGTGAAATTTTTGACCAAGTGACTAAAACGTATATGCACTTTATTCTTAAGTGTATTAAAACTTGGGAATGTTTTAAAGGTAGTAACACACTTACACAGTAACACACAGACACACTCATACACTGAAACACACACTCACACATAAGGATTCACATATAGACACTCTAGCAGACACGCAAAGAAACACACAAACACACTCAGACACAGAAATCCAAACAGACACTCAGCACTTGTTTACATTGACCTGAAAAGTAATGAGGTAGACTACAGTTTTGTCAATAAAGGAGATTTACAAAACAAAATATGGCGTTCTGATTATCTTTTTTGTCAAGGAAGATGCCAACTAAATGATGACAACAGCATGCAGTGGCTGAAAGAAAGGGCCCTGAACGGCTGAAACAATAATTTAAAGGTTAAATGGTGGATTAGTGACTTCCGGAAAGGTCTCATTAGTCTCAAAGTCTGTAGAAACATGTGAATATCAGTAGTAAGGTCAAAATGTCCTAAAAAGGAACAGACAATGGACACACAGACACACACACACACAAACTCAAACACAAACTTGCACATACACCCAAGGAAACAGACAGAGACAGTCTCAGAAAACACAAAAAGACATACACACACACACACACACATACACAGATAGACACCCACAGAAGACACACAAAGACATACACACACACAGAGAGACAACCACATAAAACACACAAAGACATACATACACACACACCCTTACTGAGACATACACAGATAACACACCAAGGCATACACACACCCTCACAGATACACTGACAGAAAACACACAGACATACGCACACACCCTCACAGAGACATCCACAGAAAACACAGACATACATACACACACACCCACCCTCACAGAGACATCCACAGAAAACACACAAAGACATACACACTCACCCTCACAGAGGCATCCAGAGAAAATATACAAAGACATACAAACACACACACTTACAGAGACACCCATAGAAAAAGCACAAAGACATATGCACACACCATCACAGATATCCACAGAAAATGCACAAAGACATACACACCCACCCTCACAGAGACCCACAGAAAAAAATACATACACACTCATAGAGACACAAACAAAAGCACAAAGACATAAACAGAGACACCCACAGAAACACTCACAGGAGGTAACATTTCTGCACAATGTATCCCCTAAATCAACAGTGTGTGACATGCATGATACAAAAATTGCAGAAATTAAGAGATCCCTTTTTAAAGAATCATATTTGCAAATGTACAAACAAAAATAATTCTGTGAATTAAAAATTGTACATTAATGATCTGGGTAGATAGCTAGATGAAGAAAAGTACTTTTGAAAGTTTGACATATGTTTGCTTTTTTTCCCCCATTTCCCCCAACCCAAAGCACCACTTCAAATATGGTGTACAAATGTTCCCATCTGTCAGCTGTACTTATGGATTTCGAAAATTCTGTACTCTATATGGTTTTGGTGGAACAATAAGCTGTGGTACTCAGTCTCATACCATTAGATCTGGTTAAATGCAGGATTTAGGCTTGTTTGTATGTTTTTCAAAATTAAGTCAGCTGTAGTGTAAACTGAACAGTGTTAAGTGTTATTCAAACACTGAGCAATCTTAGTCTGAGAGTATAACATTTTATGCAGATGTAAAAATCTTAGATAAAATGCCTCCTTGTATCTGGAAAGTCCTTGCATAAAGGGGCAGTAAACTGGAATATATATTAATTTAAAAAAAAAACAACCTCATATCTGCCAAAAGGGCACCTACCATTTGTGTATTAAGAAGGAAACATTTCTGCATGGCTTTAAATATTAGTATTTCTACAGCATTGTAAAATAATCATAAATACACTGCTGCATATTGCTAAAAAAATGTTTTTATGGACCCCTGGCTCCACCATACAACTACTACCACACTGAAATTACAATCCAAAATTGCACAAAGAAATAAAAAACATTTACTAAGTCCTACCTCCTCTGCAAATGAAAGTGATCTGCTGTCTGACTCAGGCACACACTGTACAAACTTAGGTGCCAAGTCATAGTGGTTTAGTGCACACTCAGAAATCCTTTCAAATGCTAATACTTTACTCCTTGTAATAAAATTTCCCACACTCAATAGCACTCTGCTGTAGTACCCTCTGGTGGCTGCCAATTATTTTTTTTTTAAATAGAAGTTGTTTTTGCCTCATGGGGCCCCCTGTCCCATTGGGCCCCTGACAGGAGTCACCCCAGTCACCCCCTGATGGCGGCCCTGGAAACTATATAATAACACAGTAGTGACACTGGCACATGGGTAGAGGAGAGCTGGTTATAGGATCAGTGGTATCTGCATCAGTATAATAACACCAAGCACTATAAAATAATGTTTTTAATTTCAAATGTACCTTGGTGTCCTTCACTAAGGTCGGTACTTTGGAAAATGTCTGCCACAGCCTTTGTCTGTGCCTATCCCTGGCTCTGGTTAACTGTTTTCGGAAACTAAAAAGTTGCACAAAGCACATCAAAAATACATTGCAAAGTACAGTTACATTCATTTTAACACCGTCTAATAAAAGTTTTTTTTTAAAAGTTTTTATTGAGGAAAAAGTGTAATCAGCATATCAGATATTAACATCATATCAGGACTGGTTTACACAATATGAATAATATTCCCAATTTTTCATCCGCTATTCAATGGTATAGGTCTCTATAGGTCTCCATATAAATAAACACTTAGAAAAACAACAACAAAAATTGCATCTAAGGGAAATATTGACATTACAATGATATAATCATTTGTGTAGTATAGATGCAAGAGTCAGAGCCCAGTATCCTCTTAGTGCATATATGTTTATGATTTGTCAAATAGCACTATGTACAGAAAGGAAAAGAAATATATACTGCCATTTGCAGTAGCTGTGAACAATGTAGGTATGTTGACAACCTATTATGGGTTTGACCCCGCCGCCACCTACATTAAATTTATTAACCCCTAATCTGATCCCCCTACACCGCCGCCACCTACATTAAATATATTAACCCCTAATCTGATCCCCCTACACCGCCGCCACCTACATTAAATATATTAACCCCTAATCTGAGCCCCCTACACCGCAGCCACCTACATTAAATATATTACCCCCTAAACCTAAGTCTAACCCTAACACCCCCTAACTTAATTATTATTTAAATAAATATAAATAATATTAATATTATTAACTAAATAATTCCTATTTAAAACTAAATACTTACCTATAAAATAAACCCTAAGATAGCTACAATATAATTAATAATTACATTGTAGCTATTTTAGGATTTCTATTTATTTAACAGGTAACTTTGTATTTATTTTAACTAGGTACAATAGCTAAATAGTTAATAACTATTTAATAGCTACCTAGTTAAAATAATTACAAAATTACCTGTAAAATAAATCCTAACCTAAGTTACAAATACACCTAACACTACACTATCAATAAATTAATTAAATAAATTAACTACAATTATCTAATATAAAATACAATTAAATAAACTAAACTATATTACAAAAACAAACAAACACTAAATTACAAAAAATAAAAAAATATTAAAAGAAGTTTAATCTAATTACACCTAATCTAAGCCCCCTAATAAATAAAAAAGCCCCCCAAAATAAAAAAAATATCCCTACCCTAAACTAAATTACAAATAGCCCTTAAAAGGGCCTTTTGCGGGGCATTGCCCCAAAGTAACCAGCTCTTTTACCAGCCCTTAAAAGGGCTTTTTGCGGGGCATTGCCCCAAAGTAATCAGCTCTTTTACCTGTAAAAAAAAATAGCAATACAATACTCCCCCCAACATTACAACCCACCACCTACACACCCCTACTCTAAAATCCACCCAATCCCCCCTTAAATAAACCTAACACTACCCCATTGAAGATCACCCTACCTTGAGCCGTCTTCACCCAGCCGGGCCGAACTCTTCATCCGATGCGGGCACAAGTGGTCCTCCAGCCGGGCAGAAGTCTTCATCCGATCGGGGCAGAAGAAGTCTTCATCCAAGCGGCATCTTCTATCTTCATCCTTCCGGCGATGAGCGGCTCCATCTTGAAGACCTCCGGCACTGAACATCCTCCTCAGCCGACGACTACCCGACGAATGACGGTTCCTTTAAATGATGTCATCCAAGATGGCGTCCCTCGAATTCCGATTGGCTGATAGGATTCTATCAGCCAATCGGAATTAAGGTAGGAAAAATCTGATTGGTTGATTTAATCAGCCAATTGGATTGAAGTTCAATCCGATTGGCTGATTGGATCAGCCATTAAAATTGACCTCGCATTCTATTGGCTGATCCAATCAGCCAATCGGATTGAACTTCAATCCGATTGGCTGATTAAATCAACCAATCTGATTTTTCCTACCTTAATTCCTATTGGCTGATAGAATCCTATCAGCCAATCGGAATTCGAGGGACGCCATCTTGGATGATGTCATTTAAAGGAACCGTCATTCGTCGGTTAGTCGTCGGCCGAGGAGGATGTTCCGTGCCGGAGGTCTTCAAGATGGAGCCGCTCATCGCCGGAAGGATGAAGATAGAAGATGCCGCTTGGATGAAGACTTCTGCTGGATGGAGGACCTCTTCTGCCCCGATCGGATGAAGACTTCTGCCCGGGTGGAGGACCACTTGTGCCCGCATCGGATGAAGAGTTCGGCCCAGCTGGGTGAAGACGGCTCAAGGTAGGGTGATCTTCAATGGGGTAGTGTTAGGTTTATTTAAGGGGGGATCGGGTGGGTTTTAGAGTGGGGGTGTGTGGGTGGTGGGTTGTAATGTTGGAGGGGGTATTGCATTGCTTTTTTTACAGGTAAAAGAGCTGATTACTTTGGGGCAATGCCCCGTAAAAAGCCCTTTTAAGGGCTGGTAAAAGAGCTGGTTACTTTGGGGCAATGCCCCGCAAAAGGGCTATTTGTAATTTAGTTTAGGGTAGGGAAATTTTGTTATTTTGGGGGGCTTTTTTATTTTATTAGGGGGTTTAGATTAGGTGTAATTAGATTAAACTTCTTGTAATATTTTTATATTTTTTGTAATTTAGTGTTTTTTTTTTTGTAATACAGTTTAGTTTATTTAATTGTATTTTATATTAGACTAGTACTAAAGCCTGTGTACACGGGCCATTTTTGCAGTACAGCGGTCCCACCCCTTGCTCTCTCCCCCCTCTCTTTTGCTCTCTCTTCCCCCCTCTCTTTTGCTTTCTCTCCCCCCTCTCTTTTGCTTTCTCTCCCCCCTCTCCTTTGCGCTCTCTCTCCTCTCTTTTGCTCTCTCTCTCCCCTCTTTTGCTCTCTCTCCCCTTATTTGCTCTCTCTCCCCTTTTTTGCTTTCTCTCTCCCCTCTTTTGCTCTCTCCCCCCTCTTTTGTTCTCTCCCCCCTCTTTGGCTCCCCCCCCCCCCCTTTGGCTCTCTCTCCCCCCCCCCTCTTTGGCTCTCTCTCCCCCCCCTCTTTGACTCTCTCTCCCCCCTCTTTGGTTCTCTCTCCTCTTTGGCTCTCTCTCCTCTTTGGCTCTCTTTCCTCTTTGGCTCTCTCTCTCCCCCCTCTTTGGCTCTCCCCCCCCTTTGGCTCTCTCCCCCCCCTCCCTTTGGCTCTCTCCCCCCCCTTTGGCTCTCCCCCCCCCCCTTTGGCTCTCTCCACCCCCTCTTTGGCTCTCTCTCCCCCCTCTTTGGCTCTCTCCCCTCTTTTGCTCTCTCTCCTCTTTGGCTCTCTCTCCTCTTTGGCTCTCTCCCCCCTCTTTGGCTCTCCCCCCTCTTTGGCTCTCCCCCCCCTTTGGCTCTCTCCCCCCCTTTGGCTCTCTCCCCCCCCTCTTTGGCTCTCTCCCCCCCCTCTTTGGCTCTCTCTCCCCCCTCTTTGGCTCTCTCCCCTCTTTTGCTCTCTCTCCTCTTTGGCTCTCTCTCCTCTTTGGCTCTCTTTCCTCCTTGGCTCTCTCTCTCCCCCCTCTTTGGCTCTCTTCCCCGCTTTGGCTCTCTCCCTCCCTCTTTGGCCCTTCTCCCCCCCTCTCCTGCTCCCTCTCTGGCTCTGTCTATTGAAAGCCTTTGCCTCTCTGGCCACGCCCCCATCACGGCACCCCGCCTGGCCACGCCCCATCGCGGCGACACCCGCCCATCCATGCCCCTCGCGTCGCCCGACCACGCCCCTCACCGTGCCCGGTCACACCCCTCGCGACACCCGGCCACGCTCCCTGACACTCCGCTTCAGCCTTGCTCTGTGCTGAGTGTCAGGATCCAAACGGCCAGGTATGTTTGTCACGTGCAGTCTCTACTGCGCATGACTGCATCTGACAAACATACTTGGCCATTTATTATATAGGATAATTGTAGTTAATTTATTTAATTAATTTATTGATAGTGTAGTGTTAGGTGTATTTGTAACTTAGGTTAGGATTTATTTTACAGGTAATTTTGTAATTATTTTAACTAGGTAGCTATTAAATAGTTATTAACTATTTAATAGCTATTGTACCTAGTTAAAATAAATACAAAGTTACCTGTAAAATAAATATAAATCCTAAAATAGCTACAATGTAATTATTAATTATATTGTAGCTATCTTACGGCTAGATTTGGAGTTTTGTCGGTAACGACCCGAAAATCTAACGCCGGCTTTTTTCTGGCCGTACCATGAAAATAACTCTGGTATTGAGAGTCCACATAAAGGCTGCGTTAGGCTCCAGAAAAGGAGCGTAGAGCATATTTAACGCAGCTTCAACTCTCGATACCAGAGTTGCTTACGCAAGCGGCCAGCCTCAAAAACGGGCTCGTGCACGATTCTCCCATAGAAAACAATGGGGCTGTTTGAGCTGAAAAAAAACCTAACACCTGCAAAAAAGCCGCGTTCAGCTCCTAACGCAGCCCCATTGTTTGCTATGCGGAAACACTTCCTACGTCTGCACCTAACACTCTAACATGTACCCCGAGTCTAAACACCCCTAACCTTACACTTATTAACCCCTAATCTGCCGCCCCCGCTATCGCTGACCCCTGCATATTATTATTAACCCCTAATCTGCCGCTCCGTAAACCGCCGCTACTTACATTATCCCTATGTACCCCTAATCTGCTGCCCTAACATCGCCGACCCCTATATTATATTTATTAACCCCTAATCTGCCCCCCACAACGTCGCCTCCACCTGCCTACACTTATTAACCCCTAATCTGCCGAGCGAACCTGAGCGCTACTATAATAAAGTTATTAACCCCTAATCCGCCTCACTAACCCTATAATAAATAGTATTAACCCCTAATCTGCCCTCCCTAACATCGCCGACGCCTAACTTCAATTATTAACCCCTAACCCCTGTTCCGATCAGCCAATAGAATGCGAGCTCAATCTGATTGGCTGATTGGATCAGCCAATCGGATTGAACTTGATTCTGATTGGCTGATTCCATCAGCCAATCAGAATATTCCTACCTTAATTCCGATTGGCTGATAGAATCCTATCAGCCAATCGGAATTCGAGGGACGCCATCTTGGATGACGTCCCTTAAAGGAACCGTCATTCTTCAGTTGGATGTCGCCGGAAGAAGATGGGTCCACGGTGGAGGTCTTCAGGATGGAGCCGGTCGTCATCGGATGAAGATAGAAGATGCCGCTTGGATCAAGATGGTTGCCGTCCGGATCGCCTCTTCTTCCCGGATAGGATGAAGACTTTGGACCCTCTTCTGGACTTCTTCAGTGGATGTCTAGCCCCCTCTTGGGTTGGATGAAGATATCGGAGCCAGGACGGATCGGTGATACCCGGTGAGGTGAAGACAAGGTAGGATGATCTTCAGGGGCTTAGTGTTAGGTTTATTTAAGGGGGGTTTGGGTTAGATTAGGGGTATGTGGGTGGTGGGTTGTAATGTTGGGGGGGGGGGTATTGTATGTTTTTTTTTACAGGCAAAAGAGCTGAACTTCTTGGGGCATGCCCCGCAAAGGGCCCTGTTCAGGGCTGGTAAGGTAAAAGAGCTTTGAACTTTAGTAATTTAGAATAGGGTAGGGCATTTTTTATTTTGGGGGTCTTTGTTATTTTATTAGGGGGCTTAGAGTAGGTGTAATTAGTTTAAAATTGTTGTAATATTTTTCTTATGTTTGTAAATATTTTTTTATTTTTTGTAACTTAGTTCTTTTTTATTTTTTGTACTTTAGTTAGTTTATTTCATTGTAGTTATTTGTAGGAATTGTATTTAATTTATTTATTGATAGTGTAGTGTTAGGTTTAATTGTAGGTAATTGTAGGTATTTTATTTAATTAATTTAATGATAGCATAGTGTTAGGTTTAATTGTAACTTAGGTTAGGATTTATTTTACAGGTAATTTTGTAATTATTTTAACTAGGTAACTATTAAATAGTTCTTAACTATTTAATAGCTATTGTACCTGGTTAAAATAATTACAAAGTTGCCTGTCAAATAAATATTAATCCTAAAATAGCTATAATATAATTATAATTTATATTGTAGCTATATTAGGATTTATTTTACAGGTAAGTATTTAGCTTTAAATAGGAATAATTTATTTAATAAGAGATAATTAATTTTGTTAGATGTAAATTATATTTAATTTAGGGGGGTGTTAGTGTTAGGGTTAGACTTAGCTTTAGGGGTTAATACATTTATTAGAATAGCGGTGAGCTCCAGTCGGCAGATTAGGGGTTAATAATTGAAGTTAGGTGTCGGCGATGTTAGGGAGGGCAGATTAGGGGTTAATACTATTTATTATAGGGTTAGTGAGGCGGATTAGGGGTTAATAACTTTATTATAGTAGCGGTGCGGTCCGCTCGGCAGATTAGGGGTTAATAAGTGTAGGCAGGTGGAGGCGACGTTGAGGGGGGGCAGATTAGGGGTTAATAAATATAATATAGGGGTCGGCGGTGTTAGGGGCAGCAGATTAGGGGTACATAAGGATAACGTAGGTGGCGGCGCTTTGCGGTCGGCAGATTAGGGGTTAATAAGTGTAGGTAGCTGGCGGCGACGTTGTGGGGGGCAGATTAGGGGTTAATAAATATAATATAGGGGTCGGCGGTGTTAGGGGCAGCAGATTAGGGGTGCATAAGGATAACGTAGTTGGCGGTCGGCAGATTAGGGGTTAAAAAAAATTAATCGAGTTGCGGCGATGTGGGGGGACCTCGGTTTAGGGGTACATAGGTAGTTTATGGGTGTTAGTGTACTTTAGAGCACAGTAGTTAAGAGCTTTATAAACCGGCGTTAGCCCAGAAAGCTCTTAACTACTGACTTTTTTCCTGCGGCTGGAGTTTTGTCGTTAGATGTCTAACGCTCACTTCAGACACGACTCTAAATACCGGAGTTATAAAAATCCCATTGAAAAGATAGGATACGCAATTTTCGTAAGGGGATCTGCGGTATGGAAAAGTTGCGGCTGAAAAGTGAGCGTTAGACCCTATTTTGAGTGACTCCAAATACCGGAGGTAGCCTAAAACCAGCGTTAGGAGCCTCTAACGCTGGTTTTCACGGCTAACGCCAAACTCCAAATCTAGGCCTTTGGGTTTATTTTTTAGGTAAGTATTTAGTTAATAATATTAATATTATTTATATTTATTTAAATAATAATTAAGTTAGGGGGTGTTAGGGTTAGACTTAGGTTTAGGGGGTAATATAT
This sequence comes from Bombina bombina, assembly GCF_027579735.1. Lineage (NCBI taxonomy): Eukaryota > Metazoa > Chordata > Amphibia > Anura > Bombinatoridae > Bombina > Bombina bombina. The sequence continues at coordinate 180,825,167 of NC_069505.1, forward strand.
TTAATGTAGGTGGCGGCGGTGTAGGGGGGTCAGATTAGGGGTTAATATATTTAATGTAGGTGGCGGCGGTGTAGGGGGATCAGATTAGGGGTTAATATATTTAATGTAGGTGGCGGCGGGGTCCGAGAGCAGCAGTTTAGGGGTTAAACACTTTATTAAGGATTGCGGTGGGGATTGCGGTTGACAGGTAGATAGACATTGCGCATGTGTTAGGTGTTAGTTTTCTTTTTGTAGGCATTTTAGGGAGTTATGGTGCTCCCATACTCAGCGCAAGGCCTGCTACGGCTGCATTTTATGGCGAGGTGAAAATGGAGTAAGTTTTCTCCATTTTTGCCACGTAAGGCCTTGCGCTGGATATTGGATACCAAATTGCACGGCTTTTCTATGTTAGTCTATGGGGGAAAAAACTACGTCCGACGGGTGAAATATACGTGCCACATTTATATGCGGCACTGTATATAGGATACCAAACCCGCGCAAAAAATGGCGTCGCCGGCTTTTGCAGGCGACGCTGCATATCGGATGGGGCCCTAGATGTTTAATAACTAACTTAGTGGTATTTATCTGTCTTGTAATGGGTAAGCCCTTTCCTAAACAGAGGTATTTACTGTATTATTTAAAGCACAGTTTAGATTCAACTGCTGTTGTATAGGAAAGGCATCATGGCTATATTTGCAGTTATGAACCTAGGTTGTAATCAATCACCCCCCCCGTGGCTCCGGACGAAAGCTGCTAAATAAGGACTACATTACTGTGTGTCTATTATTGGACATCTGCCTTAGGATGTGATGGATATTTATGACACGTTGATGCTTTGGGTCTCTTTATGTGATTGTTTTGTCTGCTAAATGGTTTTATGCTATATAATGTAAGCGATGGCAAGTGCGCGTTATATAGGGGCATATTGGGTCATAGAAGTGTAGGTGTTATTGTAGCGTATTTACCAGATATATTACAATGAGCTGTTAAAGTGTTAGTTTCCTTCTTAATAGAAGGAGAGTCCACGGCATCATTCCTTACTGTTGGGAAATACTGAACCTGGCCACCAGGAGGAGGCAAAGACATCCCAGCCAAAGGCTTAAATACCTCTACCACTTCCCCCATCCCCCAGTCATTCTTTGCCTTTCATCACAGGAGGAAGGCAGAGAAGTGTCAGAAGATTTCGGAATAGTTCCTTAGGAAGGGTATCTGCCCTTCGATATGGGACTGGAGTTTTAAGTAGTCTTGTCAGCCTCTTAGTAAGAGCATTGACGAAAGTTAGAGTCTGGAGATGCAGGGAGAGTCTTTCTGCGGACCCATCCAAACTACCTGCTAGGAGCTCCTAAGCAATCAGTGTTGACGAGTTTTACTGCCTGCTCAGTTCTCTCACTCAAGTCCATGTCAGGAGCAATGCTACTAGACTGTCACACTTGAGAGGCTACAATCTAGTCAATAGAAGGGGGCGCTAATATGTACCTGAATACAATAATGTTTTAAATTCCTCAACAATTTAAATTTACCATATTAATGACATTAATTATCATACATATAAAATTATAAGTATAACAAATTGTCCCAAAATATGTACAACAATTTTGTATAAAGGTTCACTTCCACGATGTGGGGTGAGTCTTCTTTTAGACCAAAAGTAGGTGTGTGTTGGCAGCCTCCTCCTCACCAATAGGTCCAGGTAAACTATAAAAAATAAAACAGAACAGAGGGGCGCCTCATGTGTGGTATCATCAAGCTTGTGCAAAACCACAGTATATTAAGAGCCAAATGGGTACTCACATGTTCATGTAGCACACCAATGTGCTTGTAGGAACAGGCTGCAGATTTAACGGTGTGGCAGCTCACCCACAGTGGAAATTACCCGTCTACTGCAGTGGGAAGATGAAGCACAAAAACAAGCACCAATTGTGCAGATCACTCAGAGTATAATTTGTATTTACTTTATAAAGGTGCCAAATGGGTACTCACATGCTAAATTAGCACACCAATGTGCTGGTAGAAACAAGCTGGCAAATTGAAATGAGGTGTGTCAGCTCACCACAAGGAGACTTTTCCTCAATGTGTAGTATCCAAGTGAAACAATGTCTTGATGGTCAGGCTCCCCAAAAAAAACATTAAAGCAGGCAAAGATAGGTGTATCCACTCATAAAAATGTTTCATAACAAATACTATTTATTGTAAAAACAGATAAAAACCAATGTATAAAAGAGTGGACTAGGGGTATTCTAATCTTCCCCCAGAAATGCAACGTGTTTCTCGGCATAACAAGCCGTTTCCTCAGGCATATTATTCACCTTACTGTTGTCCCTGCTTTAAATACCTACTGCCTAACACCAACTAACACTAGCCTCCCTTCAGGGGGGCGTGCTTACTAATTAATATCAAACACCTGACTGTTCCAGTTTTAACTACATAGTTGCCAGGCATGTGTATTTTCTATATTGACACAGAATGTATATACATATATATATCCACATATTCCATTATATAATCTTATAAATATAAGTAACCAACAATTCTTATAAATCAAGACACAATAGTGGTTGGATATAATTCAAATGATATACAATACATTAGTAAAAGTTTCACATTTAGATACAATTCATTGTTGAAATCTCACTTCACAACAATCTTATACCCCTCCAGAGTTCATAACGTTAGTTGTGACACTCTGGCACCCAATCCATCAATCAAACTTCAATTGACCGCCCAGATTTCTCAACTACAAGTGGCATCCACAATACACAATGAACTGTGGAGGGGTATGAGATTGTTGTTGATTGTGGGCTTATTATTTATTATTTTTTATTTTTTATTGATTATGTGGGGTTGTCAGATAGGTGAATACATAAACATGTCTCAATATTGAGAGTAGAGTCGAGCGGGTGTTATTGGAAAGGAACACACCTCTATTTTTTGTTAGGCGTTTAGATATATCTTCTATGACGCACAGCTAACATATGGGCCAATCCAAATGTGATGTAGGCTGGACAGTGACGTTGAGAGTTGTGGAGAGACCTGTTTTTGTAGGTTGTTTGCGCCCTTTGATCCATATACAAAGTGGGCAGATTTCAGAGTCCTTTAACATTGACAGTTGAGTTGGGCTGGTATTAGTAGAGGGGAACACACCTCCAATTTGATAGGCTATGACTCACTTCCCACAACGGAGAATGAATATATGGGCCAATCAGTATATAGCGCATTTAAAATACGGTAACACACTATAACGTATATATTCAATCCAGATAGTCTTATGGTAGTTAATACAACAGAAAAACAATTTGGTACAATCCTAAATAATTAAATATACATATATGTCTGCGAAAAAAGGAACTGATTGACTGTATATTCAGAAGTAAGATCAGGCAATATAAGCCTATAGGTAATCTGCACAAAAGAAAATACACATTTTTCAACTAGAAAAGTAAAAATAAAAACAAGTAAGAAAGATAAAGCTCATTTAGTGTTCAATGGCCGCAACAAAACCTCTTGTGCACAAATCTTTTTGGTGCTAAATGCGAGACCAATATATTTGTTGGAAGAAAACCCAGCTTAATTGGTACATATATATATATATATCCTCCAAAGAGAGATAAGCACAGTCTTACATTACCACAACTGCCAGGGTGCACTTCATATAAATTGTATCCATTCCTCGTTTGCAAGAAGGCACTCACTGGTCTTTAGTAAAAAACAACTTTTAATTCATAGATTTAAAAAGCAATTACATCCATAACGTTTTGATGTCGTTATGACATCTTTGTCAAATGTTCTGCTAACATCACCAATATAGGACAAACATGTTCCCAAAGTAGAAAATCGCTGTTTGTCCTATATTGGTGATGTTAGCAGAACATTTGACAAAGATGAGAAGAAGTGATTCAAATCCGAGGTAGGTAAAATAAGAAGGCTTTATTGATATACATCCATTAAAAACACATGTTAGAGTAGGACTAACAGGTTTTACGCGTTTCGGCTGGGTGCCGTATTCATAAACCTGTGGGTGCACTAGCTGACAAAGTTTAAAAAGCATGCTCTAAGAGGTAATTGGTTGGTGTGAACACACCTACCAAAAAGTATTAACTCCTACCACACCAATAGTACAATTGCAAATATATACATATATAAAATTTTCAAGAACAGGGCTTAAATCCATAATGAAACTTGAGAGAATATGTTACAGCACATTGAATTAGAACATGTAAGTTGAGGATTATACAATATAATATAGTATGTTACCTTAATTACACACTTCAAAAAACATGTTAATTGTATATGAAAAGACAGCAATGTTCCGTAATGTAAAGTTTAAGCAAGTTTATATACAACAATACATAACGTTTTAATATACAAAACGTGTTAATAAACAAAAACAATGCATATACGCCTGTATATATACACACAACAATCACCTGTGAATGTGTAGTAAATATCATGTAATGGGTATATGAATGTATATGCGCATATATACAAGGGTATAGGAAGTGTGTATATTGGTAAGTTTAAATGTAGTAAGTCACAAGGATAATTTATCAAAGAATGACTTCCTGGGAGTAACTATACAAAAAATTACTTCCTGAGAGTAACTACACAAAAAACATAATATACAAAAAACATAACACAAAAACAGTATAAATGTGATATAAGTTCTCCGGTTTCCGACCCCTCTAAAGATGGCGAGTATGATAGGTGAGCAGTAAGGGCTTCAAGGGCACTGTTTCCACTGCTGTGGATGCTCACCGGTTACAAGGAAAATATATGTGGGTGAGTGGTTTGTAACAATATTGTGATTTGAGCCTTCCATCTCCGGATATTAACTTTCTCTGGTTCACTGTGTATTATACTATAAAGATATAGAGGACTCCAATTGCTGTATTACTACATATACATATACGGGACTTTGCTGTTATCGATACTTATATCTTTAATTGGTACAACTCCTTGGCTTTATATCCTCGAACTCCTTTATTTTCATTTGACAAAGATGTCATAACGACATCGAAACGTTATGGATGTAATTGCTTTTTAAATCTATGAATTAAAAGTTGTTTTTTACTAAAGACCAGTGAGTGCCTTCTTGCAAACGAGGAATATATATATATATATATATATATATATATACATATATAAATTTTCTTTTTTTTAAAAAAAAACCTATAAGACTGCAAGTACTTGTGAGATAATAAAATCCATTAGTTAGCATTTTATATAAAAAAAAACCAGTTGATGGGGTTGACATCATGTGATACAAAGTTGAAACAAAATGATACAAAAATGAAGTGAGATTTCAACAATGAATTGTATCTAAATGTGAAACTTTTACTAATGTATTGTATATCATTTGAATTATATCCAACCACTATTGTGTCTTGATTTATAAGAATTGTTGGTTACATATATTTATAAGATTATATAATGGAATATGTGGATATATATGTATATACATTCTGTGTCAATATAGAAAATACACATGCCTGGCAACTATGTAGTTAAAACTGGAACAGTCAGGTGTTTGATATTAATTAGTAAGCATCCCCCCCCCCTGAAGGGAGGCTAGTGTTTGTTGGTGTTAGGCAGTAGGTATTTAAAGCAGGGATAACAGTAAGGTGAATAATATGCCTGAGGAAACGGCTTGTTATGCTGAGAAACGCTTGCATTTCTAGGGGAAGATTAGAATAACCCTAGTCCACTCTTTTATACATTGGTTTTAATCTGTTTTTACAATAAATAGTATTTTTTATGAAACATTTTTATGAGTGGATACACCTATCTTTGCCTGCTTTAATGGGGTTTTTTTTGGGAGCCTGACCATCAAGACATTGTTTCACTTGGATACTACACATTGAGGAAAAGTCTCCTTGTGGTGAGCTGACACACCTCATTTCAATTTGCCAGCTTGTTTCTACCAGCACATTGGTGTGCTAATTTAGCATGTGAGTACCCATTTGGCACCTTTATAAAGTAAATACAAATTATACTCTGAGTGATCTGCACGATTGGTGCTTGTTTTGTGCTTCATCTTCCCACTGCAGTAGATGGCTAATTTCCACTGTGGGTGAGCTGCCACACCTGTTAAATCTGCAGCCTGTTCCTACAAGCACATTGGTGTGCCACATGAACATGTGAGTACCCATTTGGCTCTTAATATACTGTGGTTTTGCACAAGCTTGATGATACCACACATGAGGCGCCCCTCTGTTCTGTTTTATTTTTTATAGTTTACACTTGAGAGGCTGTGTTTCTGTTCTACAGCATGGATTCTGGTAAGATTGTTTAAATTTTTACATATGTTAAAAAGGCTAGAAGACAGGGTCACAGTGTGGCTCCTTTTACCTTAATAAAGTCATGGGTTAATATCTTCTCAGGGGGATTATTGAACAGTGGGTATTAATCAAATGTGATGGTTTGATTTTATGCTGCCTTATGTGTGAGATTGAATTGGGCTCATATACTGTTTGTTATATGGCTGGAACACCCAGGTTTTTTACTTTCACTTTGAGCGTTGCACAGCTTGTAGCTTGGTGGGCTTTTTCTCATAGCATGTGACCGGGTGTGGTCTCGCTTTCATTTCCTCTTTCCTGACCGAGCTGGCTGTCAGAGAAGACGCTATTTCTCTGCATTGTCTTGGTCTAGGAGGTGGTGAGTGCCCCAGCCATTGGAAGTATAAAGGTGACGTTTTTTTGAGAAATAAAAATAATTTATTTTCTGTGTCCTGCTTTCATTAGCTTAAGCTGTAGAGGATTCTGAGATATTAGTGGGTACTCCCTCTATTCTAAATAGTTATACCTGTTTATATTGTGAGAAGGCCTTGGTATGCCCGCCCTCTCAATTATGTTCCTTGACAACGTTATTAGGTCAAAGAAGGATAACCCTTGTAGTACCACTGAGCCGTCCACATCTGAGGACTCACTATCCCATGAGGTGCATACCCAACATTCATCTCCTTTTACACACGCAGCTACCCATAGCATGCTTAATCCTCCATCTGGAGGGGGCCTTTTACCATCAGTTTTTACCACACAGCTAAAAATGGCGGTGTCTGAGGCCTTTAGCACTTTACCTCACCCTGCTAAGCGCAAGTGAAAGGTTAAACATCGCTTTCCTGCCCCGGGGTCATCATGTAATTTATTGGATTTAACTGCTTTGTCTCAGTTATCTGAGGATGAGTCGCACTCTGAGGCTTCAGAGGGTAAACTTTCTGGGACGGATTCTGCTGTCTCTAAGCCTCCTGCTGCAGAGGAACCAGCCTTTAGATTTAAGATTGAACACTTATGTTTTCTTCTAAAGGAAGTCGTGTCTACACTAGAGGTTCCAGAGGCCAAGCTGCCTGATGAACCTTTGATTCCTAAGTTAGACAGAGTTAGGAGGACAGGGTAGTGCCTTTAACTTTTCCTGTGCTTGTAAAGATGGCAAACATTATTAAGAACGAATGGGACAGAATTGTATGTTCCTTTTCCCCTTCTTCTTCCTTTAAAAAATTAAACCCGGTCCCGGACTCTCAATTGGAGTTGTGGGTTTCCGTCCCTAAGGTGGATGACGCTATCTCCACGCTTGCTAAACGTACTACTATCCGCTTGAGGATAGCTTGTCATTCAGAGAGCTGATGGATAAGAAGATGGAAACTCTTCTAAGAAGGATGTTTCAACATACAGGATATTTATTTAAACCGGCATCGGCTGTTGACGCGGTTGCTGGAGCAGCTATCTACTGGTGCAAATCCTTATCAGAATTGATCAAGGTGGAGGGTCCCCTTGACGCTATCCAAGAAAGAATTGAAGCCTTGAGAATTGCTAATTCTTTTATCTGTGATGCAAACATGCAGATTATTCACCTAAATAATAAGGCTTCTGGCTTTTTGGTTCATGCCCGTCGGGCGCTCTGGCTGAAGTCCTGGTCTGCAGATATGACTTTTAAGTCCAGACTTCTTTCCCTCCCCTTTAAGGGAAATATTTAATTTGGTCCAGGCCTGGACTCCCTTATCTCTACGGTTACAGGGGGCAAGGGTGCTTTTCTACCACAAAATAAAAAGAGCAAGTCTAAGGGACAAGTTTCTAATTTTCAATCCTTTTTTTCTGATAAATCCCAACCTCGGCTAAGCCCAAGCAAACGAAGAGTACATGGAAGTTGACTCAGTCCTGGAATAAGTCCAAGCAGAGCAAGAAGCCCGCCAAGACTAATTTGGCATTAAGGGGCGGCCCCCGATCCGGCTCAGGATTGTGTAGGGGCAGACTAATGCTCTTTTCAGATGCTTGGTTCAGGGATGTGCAGGATCCATGGGTCCTGGAGGTCATAGCTCAGGGATCCAAGATAGGTGTTAAATCTCATCCACCCAGGGGCAGATTTCTCCTCTCAAACCTGTCTTCCAGACCAGAAAAGAGGCAATCCTTTCTGGGGTGCATGTGATATCTGTCCTCCTTAGGAGTCATTGTCCCGGTGCCTATCGCAGAAAGAGGTTTGGGATACTATTCAAACCTTTTCGTGGTCCCAAAGAAGTAGGGAACTTTCCGTCCGATTCTGGACCTAAAGTGCTTAAACAAATTTCTATCTGTCCCCTTGTTCAAGATGGAGACGATAAAGTCCATCTTTCCCTTAGTTCAGGAAGGATAGTTTATGACCACTATAGATCTGAAGGATGCTTACCTTCACGTTCCAATCCACAAGGACCACTTCCAGTTCCTAAGATTTGTGTTCCTGGACCAGCACTTCCAGTTCATTGTACTTCTGTTTGGTCTAGCTACTGCTCCAAGAATTTTTACAATGGTTCTAGGGGCTCTTCTAGACGTTGCCAGAACACAGGGTATAGCAGTAGCTCCCTACTTGGACGATATTCTGTTACAAGCACTGTCTTTTCGTCTAGCGAAACACAATTCGGAATCTCTCATCTCTCTTCTTTGATCTCATGGATGGAAGATAAACCTAGAAAAGAGTTCTCTTATACCAAGCACCAGGGTGGAATTCTTGGGTACTATAATAGACTTCATATCCATGAGGATATTTCTAACAGACCAGAGAGGTTGCAAGCTAGCTTTGGCATGTCTTGCCTTTCAGACCTCCTTAAGGCCCTCTGTGACGCAGAAGGTTCTTTTTCTACTGGCTATTGCTTCTGCGTGCAGAGCATCTGAGATTGCTGCCTTGCAATGTGAGCCTCCTTATTTGGTGTTCCATTCTGATAAGCTGTCCTACGTACTTAGTTAGGATTTCTTCCTAAGGTCGTGTCAGAATGCAACATCAATCAAGAGATTGTGGTTCCTTCCTTGTGTCCCAATCCTTCTTCTTCAAAGTAACGTTTGCTTCAAAATATGGACGTGGTTCGTGCTTTGAAGTTCTATCTTCAGGCTACTAAGGATTTTAGACAAACTTCTTCCTTATTTGTTGTCTATTCTGGGAAGCGTAAGGGTCAGAAGGTCTCTTCGACTTCCTTATCTTTTTGGTTAAGGAGTGTTATCTGCTTTGCTTATGAGACAGCGGGACATAAACCTCCTCAGAGGATTACGGCTCATTCTACTAGAGTAGTGGCTTCCTCTTGGGCCTTTAAGAACGAGGCTTCTATGGATCAGATTTGTAAGGCAGCTATCTGGTCCTCCTTACATACTTTTTCTAAATTTTACAAGTTTGATATTTTTGCTATGGCTTAAGCAGCCTTCTGGAGAAAGGTTTTGCAGGCTGTGGTGCCCTCAGATTAGGGCTCGCCTCTCTTTTTGTCCCTCCCGTTATCATTCAGTGTCCTCTAGAGCTTGGGTATAAGTTTCCCAACAGTAAGGAAGGATGCCTTGGATTCTCCTTATATTAAGAAGGAAAACATAAATTATGCTTACCAGATAATTTCATTTCCTTCTGTATAAGGAGAGTCCACGGTCCCCGCCCGTGTTCTCTGATGGGCGGCCCCTCTAAATTATATTTTTCTTCTGGCACCATTTATATCCTGATATTTTTCCTACTGTTCCTTGTTCCCTCGGCAGAATGACTGGGGGATGGGGAAAGTGGGAGAAGTATTTAAGCCTTTGGCTGGGGTGTCTTTGCCACCTCCCGGTGGACAGGTTCAGTATTTCCCAACAGTAAGGAATGATGCTGTGGAATCTCCTAATACAGAAGAAAATGAAATGATCTGGTAAGCATAATTTATGTGTTTAATACTATGCTATATTCCCACATTATAAATATGAATTATGTGTGATGTATATAATTGGGTGTGACTGATCAAATGTAAACAGGGTGAACTCTAAGAAAAGTAAAATAACATTGAGAGTAGTGAAAGGATTGGCGTTAATTCCACATTAGGAGTAAAATATTTGAGATACAATACATATGCAACATTAACATTAAACCTTTCTAAATAAACAAATGTATTGATAATAGAGGTGTTCTGCATGCTTGCTATCAGCCCGCAGGATTTATTTGCCAACAAAGCTGGTCTTTGAAATCGCCTTTTACTGCGTCTACTTGCATTTAATGTAGGGCTCCGATGTCTGCCTGTAGGAAGAACCCTGAAAAGAGTAGAGTAAACTTTTACTGTAGGCCGCACTGTCTCTTAGAAATACTGGCTGATGTCTTTTTGAATGGGAAATCACCCTCTTGTTAATCCGGTAATATGCTGGATGTGCCAACCCACCAAGTGGAATCCAGATTACTTGCCAGTGTTATATCATATGCCATGAGATCTGGTATTTTCAAGTCAGTGGCTCTCCGGGAGTCCCCCCCAAGCTCACAGAGCAGCAACGCCGACCTAGAGTGCTGCACCGTTCCCATGAGCCAGTTTGGTCGGGTACCATCTTTTTGGGCCAGTGTTGTGAAAAGTGATATACCTCGCTCATCTGTTTTGGTAATTATCATACCGTCTTGTAAGGTGGTGAGCAGAGGGTTTACTCGGCTTCTTTATGGCCGCCATTTTAGGACATCCGGCTTTTCCTCTCTCCATCTCTGCTAGTAATGTGCGATAGGAGGGGACAGCTTGAGTATTATGCTGGTCTAAATCGCCTTTCATAATGTGCCTGTGGTCCTGTATTAACAATGAGAGTGGCATTCTCATAGCAGAGCTTGGTTCCGGCTGTAATATTGCTCCTAATTCACCCTCTCTCTGGCCCTGTGATAGCGGTTCGCTGTATGTTTCAGGGATAAGTCTGTTAGCTAAGGTTTGAAGATCTTGTTCAGTAGGTGCTTTTTCTATCAGGGCTTGTATTATTTCCTCTAGTTTTGTGAAATGGGAGTCTAGGTTGTCTAAAACATTGTCTGTCCACATGGCTGCAGATGGATGTTATGGTGTCGCTCTCTGTGCGCTATTTTATTTGGTGAGTATTTTCTGTATCCAATGGCTGTGTGAGACCAAAGGATTGTACAGTGGTGGTCTAGTTGTAGAACATACTCAGCTCTGACCAGGTTCCCGTGTACCTGGGGGGTGTGCCGCCTGTTAGATTGCCGCCACTACAGGCCTCATTTGTCCTTTTCAGACTCCTGGGTCATGGATACAGCAAACTGGGCTATGAGAGGTAGTTGCGAGTCTTGATGGTTACGAAACCAGTCGTAATTTGTAAAGATGCTGTTGTTTTATAACTATAATCGGCTAATTATTATTATTTCTCCTGGAGCTCATGAAGAGTGCGACTACTCAGAGCCACTACTAGAACACACCTCTTAATAAAAGTTATTTTAAAAAAAATTGCACAAAAAAGTTATAAGGGCTCAAAGGTATGAGATCTCGGGTGTTAGAAAACAAAAGCTGCCAAAGTACTATAGAGATTTATACAGATACTTTGCTAAAGATGTGTGTGCATATATATATATATATATATATATATATATATATATATATATATATATATGTCTATATAAACTTCACAAACAGTGAACTAGTGCGGTGGACCCGCATAAAACATGTCTGTTTTCTGTTCTTTTTGAGTCTCCTGCCATGTCTTCTGGAGCCGTGTCTGGCTATATGTTTTTAAAGCTGCACATCTAATAAATCTTTGTTTTTAATGCTACACATCTAATAAATTCTTTTTTTACTTGAGTTACGTTTTGCAAGTGTTGCTTTTTCAATACCGGAAGTTTGTTTCTATTATACACCTCAGTGCTCAGGTGATGCCAAGGGCTTTTCTGTATTTTCTGTTTTGGTTTAGTGTCTTGACAATGACGCTGTCCTTTGGGCTCCATTCTGAGGATTGTCTGCAATAGCTGCAATGTGTACTTGCTGAAGGCACGCTGGGGGGTAGTTATCAACGTGTCAACTTTTCCTGCCTTCGCCGGCCCAATACGCCCGCCTAAGCTCGCCTCACATCGCCGCAGCGGACCTGCAAAAATTTGCCTAAGTTATCAAAAAAGCTGTCAAAAAGCTGCGCACCAAGTACGGGGCGATGAGCAGCGGACTGTGAGAGTTATCACTCATCCGATCTCGCTGCTCTTTGGCTTTTTTACAGCTTTCTTGCTAGCCTGTCACTAAGCACCCACACTAAACTACACTGTTCTACCCCCTATACAGGCGCCACCGGAGCCCCCCGCAACTAAATAAAGTTACTAACCCCTAAACCGCCGCTCCTAGACCCCGCCGCAACTCTTATATATGTATTAACCCCTAAACCGCCGCTCCTAGACCCCGCCGCAACTCTTATAAATGTATTAACCCCTAAACCGCTGCTCCCGGACACTGCCGCAACCTACATTATACCTAGTAACCCCTATTCTGCCCCCCCTATACCGTCGCCCTCTATAATAAAGTTATTAACCCCTATCCTGCTGATCCCGCACCTCGCCGCAACTAAATAAATAGTTTAACCCCTAAACTGCCGCTCCCTGACCCCGCCGCAACCTATATTACATTTATTAACCCCTATCCTGCCCCCTCTACACCGTCGCCACCTATAATAAATTTATTAACCCCTATCCTGCACCCCACTACACCGCCGCCACTGTAATAAAATTATTAACCCCTAAACCTAAGTCTAACACTAACCCTAACACCCCCTAACTTAAATATTAATTAAATAAATCTAAATAATATTTCTATTATGAACTAAATTAATCCAATTTAAAACTAAATACTTACCTTTAAAATAAACCCTAATATAGCTACAATATAAATAATAATTATATTGTAGCTATCTTAGGATTTATTTTTATTTTACAGGCAAATTTCAATTTATTTTAACTAGGTACAATAGCTATTAAATAGTTATTAACTATTTAATAGCTACCTAGCTAAAATAAAGAGAAATTAACCTGTAAAATAAAAACTAACCTAAGTTACAATTACACCTAACACTACACTATACTTTAATAAATTATTCCTATTTAAAACTAAATACTTACCTGTAAAAATAAACCCTAAGATAGCTACAATATAATTAATAATTACATTGTAGCTATCTTAGGATTTATATTTATTTTACAGGTAACTTTGTATTTATTTTAGCTAGTTAGAATAGTTATTAAATAGTTATTAACTATTTAATAACTACCTAGCTAAAAGAAATACAAAATTACCTGTAAAATAAATCCTAACCTAAATTACAATTAAACCTAACACTACACTATCATTACATTAATTAAATAAATTACCTACAAATAACTACAATTAAATACAATTACATAAACTAACTAAAGTACAAAAAATAAAAAAAGCTAAGTTGCAAAAAATAAAATAAATAAGTTACAAACATTTAACAAATATTACAACAATTTTAAGCTACTTACACCTAATCTAAGCCCCCTAATAAAATAACAAAGCCCCCCAAAATAAAAAAATGCCCTACCCTATTCTAAATTAAAAAAGTTCAAAGCTCTTTTACCTTACCAGCCCTTAAAAGGGCCTTTCGTGGGGCATGCCCCAAAGAAAACTGCTCTTTTGCCTGTAAAAGAAAAATACAACCCCCCCAACATTAAAACCCACCACCCACATACCCCTAATCTAACCCAAACCCCCCTTAAAAAAACCTAACACTACCCCCTGAAGATCATCCTACCTTTAGTCGTCTTCACTCAGCCGAGCCACCGATGGAACTGAAGAGGAGATCCAGAGCGGCAGAAGTCATCATCCAAGGGGCGCTGAAGAAATCTTCCATCCGATGAAATGATCCTCCAAGCGGCGCTGAAGAAGTCTTCCATCCGATGAAGTGATCTTCCAAGCGGCGCTGAAGAAGTCTTCCATCCGATGAAGTGATCCTCCAAGCGGCGCTGAAGAAGTCTTCCATCCGGGCGATGTCATCTTCCAAGCGGGGTCTTCAATCTTCTTCTTCAGGATCCATCTTCATTCCGCCGACGCGGAACATCCTTCTTTCCCGACGGACTACCGACGAATGAAGGCTCCTTTAAGGGACGTCATCCAAGATGGCGTCCCTTCAATTCCGATTGGCTGATAGGATTCTGAAGGCTCCTTTAAGGGACGTCATCCAAGATGGCGTCCCTTCAATTCCGATTGGCTGATAGGATTCTATCAGCCAATCGGAATTAAGGTAGGAAAAATCTGATTGGCTGATTGAATCAGCCAATCAGATTGAGCTCGCATTATATTGGCTGATCGGAACAGCCAATAGAATGCGAGCTCAATCTGATTGGCTGATTGGATCAGCCAATCGGATTGAACTTCAATCTGATTGGCTGATTTAATCAGCCAATCAGATTTTTACTACCTTAATTCCGATTGGCTGATAGAATCCTATCAGCCAATCGGAATTGAAGGGACGCCATCTTGGATGACGTCCCTTAAAGGAGCCTTCATTCGTCGGTAGTCCGTCGGGAAAGAAGGATGTTCCGCGTCGGCGGAATGAAGATGGATCCTGAAGAAGAAGATTGAAGACCCCGCTTGGAAGATGACATCGCCCGGATCGAAGACTTCTTCAGCGCCGATTGGAGGATCACTTCATCGGATGGAAGACTTCTTCAGCACCGCTTGGAGGATCACTTCATCGGATGGAAGATTTCTTCTCTGGATCTCCTCTTCAGTTCCATCGGTGGCTCGGCTGAGTGAAGACGACTAAAGGTAGGATGATCTTCAGGGGGGTAGTGTTAGGTTTTTTTAAGGGGGGTTTGGGTTAGATTAGGGGTATGTGGGTGGTGGGTTTTAATGTTGGGGGGGTTGTATTTTTCTTTTACAGGCAAAAGAGCTGAATTTTTTGGGGCATGCCCCACGAAAGGCCCTTTTAAGGGCCGGTAAGGTAAAAGAGCTTTGAACTTTTTTAATTTAGAATAGGGTAGGGCATTTTTTATTTTGGGGGGCTTTGTTATTTTATTAGGGGGCTTAGATTAGGTGTAAGTAGCTTAAAATTGTTGTAATATTTTTTAAATGTTTGTAACTTTTTTTTTTTTTTTTTGTACTTTAGTTGGTTTATTTAATTGTATTTAATTGTAGTTATTTGTAGGTAATTTATGTAATTAATGTAATGATAGTGTAGTGTTAGGTTTAATTGTAACTTAGGTTAGGATTTATTTTACAGGTAATTTTGTATTTCTTTTAGCTAGGTAGTTATTAAATAGTTAATAACTATTTAATAACTATTCTAACTAGCTAAAATACATACAAAGTTACCTGTAAAATAAATATAAATCCTAAGATAGCTACAATGTAATTATTAATTACATTGTAGCTATCTTAGGGTTTATTTTACAGGTAAGTATTTAGTTTTAAATAGGAATAATTTATTAAAGTATAGTGTAGTGTTAGGTGTAATTGTAACTTAGGTTAGTTTTTATTTTACAGGTTAATTTCTCTTTATTTTAGCTAGGTAGCTATTAAATAGTTAATAACTAGGGTTGCACCGATACCGATACTAGTATCGGTATCGGTGCCGATACCAAGTATTTGCATGAGTACTTGTACTCGTGCAAATGCACCGATACTTAAACCGATACCTCCAATACCTACCCATATGCCATCTTGTGGCGTTTTTCAAACTGTATGTTCCCATTTCATTTTAAGCTGGAGTGGAGACTTAACTAAAAATTGTTCACTTCTGTTCTGCCAATACAAATTGCTGTTATTTGTATTATTGTACGTCAGAGCAGTGCTCCAAAAGCTGCTACTTTACAGCTGGAATCCTCTCATCTTGCACAATTATGCTCAAAATATACTGTACTCTGAGGAACACCCTTAGCCAGGGCTGGACTGGGAATAAAAAGCAGCCCTGGAAAAATATGAAGAACAGCCCTATTTTCTGTTGAGTCAGTAGAATATAAATGCCCCGTTTTTCTCAAAGGGGATTACTGGGATACTCCTTCCCCAATATTATTTTCAGAATTAAATTATACGACTTTGTATTAAGTACAAGTGTCAGATTTATCAGTTATATAGGCACCCTACAACCCAATTGCATCCAGTAATTGCCCCTTTAAATTGTAGCTTTCCAGTCCCAACTGCTGCAGCTGTTATTTATTGTTGATATTATTTATATATGTTATTATAATAATTTTATTTATAAACATGTTCTATGAACTTTGTGACAACAAGCACATAAAACTGTTTTATTATTTCTTTTGAGATACAGTTCATAATTATAAAGAAGCGATCTTAAATCATTAGTCTGTAATGTGCTTGGTAAACTGTCATGACATTAAAAAAGTATCGGTAATTGGTATCGGTGAGTATTTGAAAAAAAAATCGGTACTTGTATTCAGTCTTAAAAAAATGGTATCGGTGCAACCCTATTAATAACTATTTAATAGCTATTGTACCTAGTTAAAATAAATTGAAATTTGCCTGTAAAATAAAAATAAATCCTAACATAGCTACAATATAATTATTATTTATATTGTAACTATATTAGGGTTTATTTTAAAGGTAAGTATTTAGTTTTAAATAGGATTAATTTAGTTCATAATAGAAATATTATTTAGATTTATTTAATTAATATTTAAGTTAGGGGGTGTTAGGGTTAGTGTTAGACTTAGGTTTAGGGGTTAATAATTTTATAACAGTGGCGGCGGGGTAGTGGGGGGCAGTATAGGGGTTAATACATTTATTATAGTGGCGACGGTGTAGGGGGGGCAGGATAGGAGTTAATAAATTTAATATAGGTTGCGGCGGGGTCCGGGTGCGGTGGTTTAGGGGTTAATACATATATTATAGTTGCGGCGGGGTCAGGGAGCGGCGGTTTAGGGGTTAACATGTTTATTATAGCTTGCGGTGGGCTCCGGGAGCGGCGGTTTAGGGGGTAAGCACTTTATTTAGTTGCGGCGGTGTAGGGGGGACAGATTAGGGGTGTTTAGACTCGGGGTACATGTTAGGGTGTTAGGTGCAGACATCTCCCATAGGAATCAATGGGATGTCTGGCAGCAGCGAACATGAACTTTCGCTATGGTCAGACTCCCATTGATTGAAAACCAGGTATGCTGGGCCGTAAAAGTGCCGAGCGTACCTGCTAGTTTTTTGATAACTAGCAAAAGTAGTCAGATTGTGCCGCACTTGTGTGCGGAGCATCTGGAGTGACGTAAGAATCGATCTGTGTCGGACTGAGTCCGGCGGATCAAAGCTTACGTCACAAAATTCTACTTTTGCCGGTATCTAGCCTTTGATAACTAAGGCGAATCAGCCTCGCCACAAATACGCTGCGGAATTCCAGCGTATTTGAGGTTGACGGCTTGATAACTACCCCCCGCTGTCTCTACTACACCATGGAGTTGGTAAGTCCCACTACTCTTGCATTTCTCAAAAAAATGTGCTGCCCTCCCTCCAATCTGCGGCCCTGTTTGCTTGGGCCAAAATACGCCCCTAGGCAAAGTGTTATGTACCTTAGGGGTTCTGGATACCAAGGTTTTTTAGGATAAGTCTGTTAAGAAATTAGTTTTGATTATTAAACCTGCTGCTAAGTTTATTCAAAGGAGAGGCTTCTCCATAACAGAGCTTTGAAGTTTTATTTGCAGACTACTAAGGATTTTAGGCAATCCTCTAGTTTGTTTGTTAATTTTTCTGGTTCCAGGAAGGGTCAGAAGGCTACAGCTGTTTTCTTCTTAAACTGGGAGAGTCCACAGCTGCATTCATTTCTTTTGGAAAATACAAAACCTGGCCACCAGGAGGAGGCAAAGACACCCCAGCAAAAGGCTTAACTACCTCCCGCACTTCCCTCATCCCCCAGTCATTCTTTGCCTTTTGTCACAGGAGGTAGGCAGAGAAGTGTCGGAAGATTTGGTTTAGTTTCTTATGGGGATTAGTACTCTTTGGAATTGGACTGGAGTTTTAAGTAGTCCTGTCTGCCTCTCAGTGAGAGCTTGGATGAAAGTTCGGAGTCTGGAGATGCAGGGAGAGTCTTTCTGTGAAACCATCCCGACAGCTCCATAGTCAATCAGCGTTGACGAGTTTAGCTGCCTGCTTTCTTTCACTCAAGTCCATGTCAGAAGCGATGCTACTATCTGTCACACTTGAAGGGCTGTGTTCCTGTTCCACGGCGTAGATTACGGTAAGATCGTTTCATTTTACTTTCAATATGAGAGTGTAATGCACATGAATAAGTCAGGGTCTCAATGGGACTCCTTTTATCTTATGGAATCAAGAGTTAATATCTCCTGAGGGGGTTATTGAACAGGGGGGATTTTAATCATGTTTGTTATGTGATTCTCTCTGCTAATGTGTAGTGATGCTTGGGCTCGTGGCTATTTCGGAACATATTGGCCTTTT
This sequence comes from Bombina bombina, assembly GCF_027579735.1. Classification (NCBI taxonomy): domain Eukaryota; kingdom Metazoa; phylum Chordata; class Amphibia; order Anura; family Bombinatoridae; genus Bombina; species Bombina bombina. The sequence goes on from NC_069505.1 coordinate 180,843,753, forward strand.
TTACCAGGCTGCGCGGTCCTTGTGGACTGGCACACTTTTTCTTTGGCCTGCACAGTGCACCTTTTGACCGGCGTGGTCATGTTTTATGTTCTCCATTTCCATATCCCTGACCGTGTGGCGACAGAGACAATCTGCTTTGAAAGTTGTCTGGGTCTTAGGAGGTGGTGGGTGCCCCAGCCATTAGGGGTGTAAGGTGTCGTTTATTTTTTATCCATAATTTCAATCACAAGTTATGGAGGATTCTGATTTTCTGGAGACGGATGTCTCTTTTGCTACGCAAGAAGGTGTCCTAAACGCCATTACCCCTTCTCTGGAAGGCGGCTTGTTTCCTCCATAAGTTACGGCACAGTTCCGCATGACCATATCTATGGCATTTAAATCTTCCAGGAAGATACTGTCCGTGTTCTGTTAACCAGGGCTCATCCGGCGTGGGATTGTCTGGATCAGAGCAGCCCTCTGGGAAAGCGGTTTCCTCTGAAGCTTCAGGGGTCCAACCCTTGGGGCCGGGGTCATCTGCTGCTCCTGTGGAGGTAAATCTTGCTTTTCGTTATAGACTGGCATGCCTTCGTATCCTGCTGAGGCAGTGCTGGAGATGGCAAGCTGGGTTAGACGAAGTCAATCTCCTTATCGTCTCTGTTTTTCTTTTTTTTGCGGTATCTTATTCCAGTTCTGAGCTTTGGAAGAATTGAGTCTCTGACCGGCTGGTCCTGTCAGTGTGCCCATTCTTCTTAGGTGTTCACCTGCGGGTGCTGCCTTCATTTACTTTGATCCGGTTAGGATGTATTTTATTTCATTTTGAGAAGTTCATGTTATAGATTTTTCTGTTTGGAAAACTTTTCTTCTGGAATTTGATACTAGCGATTTTGTGGTCACTTCAGCACTTTTGCGGAAGTTATATAACAAGTGTTAGGACATTGTCATATCTATCATTTATTTTGTTCATTTTAGAAACAGAATGAGATTATAATCTCCAAGGAATGTACACATAGATAGCACTCTAATTCCCTAGGGAATTAGAGTGCTATCTATGTGTACATTCCTTGGAGATTCCAATCTCTTTCTGTTTCTAAAATGTTGATCAGTACACAGCACCTAGTATCTTTACTTTAGATTCATGTCAAGGAGGAATACAATAGTTTTTCTCCCCCTAATAATCACTAGTAATTTCAAGTATTAACAATTATATTCCCTTCTATCTCACAGTGGTGCCATTGGGCCCTTTGTCCTTTGCTATTTATTTTGTTCATACCTACTGGGGCTTTGACTTCTGTGGCCTTGAACAAGTTCTGGGGTGCCCTATGTATAAGGCTGGTCCTGGATCGGGCACTAGTTTTTCTTTTCCTTGAGGTCTATATGAACCACGTTGTGCCCATTATAAGCTGCTGGCCCAGTTGGGGTGCCGAGTTTGCTCACTCTGGTGAGGAGTTTATTTTTCTTGACTTTCATGTTATAGGAGGCCTTTCATTCCTAGATGTCAGGCTGGTCCTCGCTTATCCTTTGGGTGGGGCATCAGTGGGGATTGTGTTCAGTCCTCAATGCCCTGTTCCTGATGTTGGTGGGGTTACCGAGATCGGACCCTGCTAGGGCCCCCTACTCTGGGGGCTAGAGTCTCTCCTTCCTGATAGAGTTGACAGTTCAGATGACTCTTGTGAATCCTTGGCGACAATACCTCTTCCTTAAGGGGTCGAGGTTGCTGTGCCACTTTTTACCCTCTTGGGCGGGTTTTGGGTCATCTGTTTTCCGGAAGCTCAGGCTTTTGGTCCCCTACAGTATTTCGGTTGCTTCCATAATTTTGGAGCGCTGGAGACTGTGTAATCTCTTTTTCCCTGCGGTTGCCCCTGCTAGGCGTTTCGGTGCCTACGGCCACTCCACCCTGAATGCGCCCGAGCTAGTCTGATCTTGGAAGCTAAGCTGGGTTGGGCATGGTTAGTACTGGATGAGTGCTCTGTCACTCATCAGGAGTTGGAATGCTTGTTCATTCGTAATTTCCTTGAGCTGTAGGGGCTTCTGGGAGGTTGATCCTGAGGGATCTTTGATGACTTTTAATCTTCTCTATCTAGATTCTAGGTATTGAGTGCTGTTCTCTTGTAATTTTACCGTAGTCTTTAGACTTATTGTCCCTTGAGCCTTTAGGGGTTAAGTTCCCTGTCTCTGGGATACTTATGTGAACGTTCAGTGTCCAAGGTTCCTTGGACTGCATCACCTATGGTTCAAGGTCTTCTCCAGATTGGGTAACCTGAGGGTTCCTCAGGGGTTATTAGTTTTTATGGCCCTGATCCTTGTCTTTGACAGCACATTTTGGGTTTTTCTGTGTCCTGATCTCTTAGATGGATCTCGATGGCCCAGTTTTCTGGTTTCCGGAACGTCCTCTTGTCTCTTCGGGTGGGGTTTTCTTTCTCTAAACGAAGATTTGGAATTTCTTCTGGGCATGAGAGAGTTGGAATTTCTTCTCCTATCATTGAGTATTGTCCTTTTGACGTCCGTCTACAGCTTTACGCTCCATGCCTGTGGAAGGTGGAGTGCTTATGTTTGCATTTTCCCTCCCTTTGAGGGGAGGATTGGGCATATTACAGTATCCGCCTGGTGTCCCGGATGTCTTTTTCTTCCTCTGTTCCGTGGGGTTCTCCCTGCCTTGTGTGCAGGATGTCATGTTAAGGGTTGAAGTCTGGTGTCATGCCATTACTGTAGTTTCAGTATGGGTCTCCTTTTTTTGGGAGTATCCCTTCTCTTGGGAAGGGAGCTGTGTCTGCATTCTGGAACCCGAGCTCATCTTTGGGGGGTCTGGATACCCTTTTTTTCTCCTTACTGAGGGACTTGGTGGTTCAGGGAACTTTTATTTCCCTTGTCCTTTTCGGACATTGCCAGTCGCTTTGGTGCAGTCGCTTTGGTGCTGGGTCCATTGACTCGGAGTGGGGGTCAGGGATCTGATGGCTCTGTTGAGCTTTGACCACGTCTCATCTATAGATCCTATGGGTCTTCTTTTGGTAGGAGGCTTCGCGGTGTTTCCTTCCCTCAGCGGGCAGCTTTTTTTTCTGCTGGTTTTGGGTATTATCCTTTCTTCCTTGTTCTTGTTGGGAGGGAGTTGCTCTGCACTTTTTCGGAGATGTTCCTCTGGGAAAGTCCTGGTGCAGATTCCTAGCTTTTGTTTAGCTAGTGTTGGCGGCTTGCGTCCGCTTAGACCTCTTTGCAGAGGCAAGCCTGTGGTTTAATTTGGAGCATAATAGGATATTATGGTGCTGTTTTTTAGCGGCTCCCGGGAGTGGTTTTATTCCTTGGTCGCTCTATCCTGAGTGTGGGTTTGTGTTAGGGAGGGGGTCTACCTTCTCCCTCTAGGTTCCAGGATTGGGGCGTTACTTGGTCTCTTGGACTCCATGCAGATAGGGGTCTGGGATTTTTCCTCTCTTCACTCTGCTCGGTCAGTAGGGTTCGTTCTCTAAGCAGTTTTGTCCTGTTCCAACCTAGGTTGCACTCCTAGAGTAATGCTTGGAGTTCTTTATTGCCCTAGTTGTTTGTCTGGGGGTCCTTTTGGACTCCTTTATCTGAGTACTTCTTCCCTTCTGGGAGAATGTAGCGATCCCCCTTCCATCGGGTCAGGGGGGTGTTTATGTGTGGGCTTGGAGCATCAGGACTTTGTCTCCTTGGAGGCCTTTGTGCTTGGTTAAGTCTAGTGATTCTGGGTGGTCTCTAGCAAGGGCCTTGCTGTTTTTTAACTGATGGGCAGTTACTTGGTCCTTACATTTTTTTTTTCCTTCTGCTTCTGGTGAAGCAGTGTTTTGTTCCGGGGTTTGAGTGATTTCAGGCTGTGGTGCCCTCAGAAGGGGCCACCTCTTGTACCCGCACGTTTTGTATTCAGTGTCTATAGCTTAGGTATTGTTTTCCCAAAAGTAATGAATTCAGCTGTGGACTCTCCCTGTTTAAGAAGAAAAACTTAAATTATGCTTATCTGATAATTTTATTTTTTTCTGACAAGGAGAGTCCGCAGCTCCCCGCCGGCGTTTTTTTTTATCTATGGGGCTGCCGTATATATATATATTTTTGTTTCTTCTTCTTCTGGCATCTTTTTCACCCTGATATTTCTCCTAGTGTTCATTTTTCCCTCAGGAGAATGACTGGGGGATGAGGGAAGTGGGGGAGGTATTTAAGCCTTTGGCTGGGGTGTCTTTGCCTCCTCCTGGTGGCCAGGTTCTGTATATCCCAAAAGTAATGAATGCAGCTGTGGACTCTCTCCATCAGAAGAAAAGAAAATTATTAGATAAGCATAATTTAAGTTTTTGTTAGCCTATTGGTTGAATCTTTTGATTCATAAGGCTTACTTGGAATTATTTTGTCCCTCCCTCATTATTCGTTGACTCCACAGCTTGGGTATTAGTTTCCCAGGAGTAATGGCTCATGGACTCTCACAACTTTTATAAAAGAAAATATAATTTATGCTTACCTGATAAATTAATTTCTTTCATGGTGGTGAGAGTCCACAAAACCCCCTCCATTTTTTGATAGCTTTTTGATCATTTTTATATTGTAGTTTTTTCTGGCGATAGTTCAGGTATGCATCTCTTTTTTTTCCCTGCACCTTTTTTTGCTGTTATCTTTCCTAACTTTCTTCTTCTTTCTTAGCTATATATCAAACTAGTTTACAGTAAGGTGGGAGGGGTTTTAAGGGCTCTTGGACTTTTGAGCATCTTTGCCTCCTCCTAGTGGTCAGGAGTGGAATTCCCAGGAGTAATGGCTTGTGGACTCTAACCACCATGAAATAAATAAATTTTTCAGGTAAGTATAAGTTATATTTATATCATCTCAGCTGAGCGGAAAGCTGTATGGGAGGCATCTCTCTTCTCTCTGGGACTTCCAGGTTCCGCCCTTTTTTCTTTTAGCATTCAGTGAGTTCAGCCACTGTGAAGCCTGCACTACCAAGCAGGAAAATCTTTTATCTTACCATACCATCTTCACAAAGACTTGTTGCTGCAATAAATGCAATTATTGCAATTATTAGAAATGTTCCAAATAATGAAACATTTGCTTTTTTTGTCTAGATTTTTGTCTTTTAGAAGACCACGTTAGAAATGGAAAAAGTCTGACATTTACATTGTTGTTATTTCTTTTTTTACATTTCAAAAGTTTGCAATTTCATCAGGGTGTGAAGACTTTTTATATCCACTGTATCATGTCAAAACACATTTAACCAAATAGGTTGTTGTGGGGGTTGGAATGTTTTGTTATGGATTTAAATTTGAAAACCCTTAGAAATTCCAATGAAGTGCAATTTACTGATCAGAATGTAAACCACTGGGTTCAATGTTGTGCAGTATTCTAGAACTTTAATATATTGAGTAAACAAACTCCCATATATACATATGTATCTATCTATCTATCTATCTATCTATCTATCTATCTATCTTTGTATCTATCTAGTTATCTATCATCTATCTATCTATCTATCTATCTATCTATCTATCTATCTTTTTATCTGTCACTAATAATCCAGGATAGAGAAACCACTTCAGACTCACAGCCTTTGTACTGACATTTTACCACATTATTTTACACTTTTCCAAATCTCACTTGCTCAGTAACCACAACGCCCCCCCCCCATGTCATCACTCGCTCTCAGTTCACTCTGCCTTATATCAGACATATTTCCATTCTCCTTTCCTTCTGTGTCCATTCCCTCTCCTTTAGATTGTAAGCTTGAGAGCCTTTCTACCTGCAGGCCACTTTGTATTTAACGTGAACTATTACTGATTGTGCTCAAGGGCAGGGCATTACTCTCCTTTTGTATAACTGAATTATCGCACCTACAACTGTTATTTATCCCTACTGTACTTGTTTGTGTATTACTGTATCCCTGTAAAGTTTTTTATTCTTTGTATAGCGCTGCGTAATCTGTTGGCGCTTTATAAATAAATGATAATAATAATAATCTGTATCTATCTATCTCTCTTTCTGTCTGGCTGTCTTTCAGGCAATTAAATTGACAAACTACAATTATAATTTTGTTAGGGGCTGCACAAACTCAAATATGTGTTTGTAAAGAAGGGAAAGAACATTGCAGGAAGTCGCAAAGGTTTTGTTAAAGCCTCATGTGGGGACACAGAAAGCGGAGGGGGCCTGGAGTTGATTTAGCCTTTCAATGTGCAAGTTCTGGGGGTCTTTAAGAAGTACAAAGGATACGTCCTAGAGACATGGGCTGCAGATTAGTTCCAGATGTGTTCCCAAGCAAACAAATAGTAAAACTGATCATGGAGGGAGCATAGAGGCGTCTGTACAAGGAGGGGGGTAGAGGGAGGGGTGGGGGGGGGGGGGGGGTACTCTGCTTTACACCATAACAAAATTAACAGCCAGATAGTATTGTGCCCTTTAGGCACTAAAGAACATAACATGAAATGCAGCAAATGATAATCGTTACCTGTCCTTACAAAATAATGCAGATAATTATTAAAGCCTACAAGTGCATTAGAATGTAAGCTCTTGTGATTGCTTCTATATAGACTTATGTTACCTTTATATCTTTTATTATTGTATAAGTTGATGTGTTTTTTTAATTGGAGTTATGTGACCAAATCTGAGAAAAACAATGTAAAAATGCTTCTCTGCTAGTTATTAGTGTTTGTGCAGCAGGGGGGGACGTATGATGAATAATGTGTAAAGGCTAAGTGTGCAGATGTACACCCAGATACACAGGCTCAGTATAAACACATTACAAACACAGTCACACAGACCAGATACAGACATGCAATCTTGGCACATGAGGCACAATGACATCTGGGAGTGGATAGAAAGCTTTGCCAGATGTGGGGCCACTTCCTTTTCATTATGATGTGAGGGGCTCCTATCCCATCAGCTTCATCAGTACAGCACAGAGGGAGAAAGTGAGTCAAAGGCAAGGGGAGGCATAGCTAGAGAGAGGGAGGGAGAGTATGGACAACTCAGAGAGTATCGAACTATAACTAGAAACAACAAGATCACCCACCAATTAACACAAGATAAGATATAAACAGACGGACAGTAGAAGAGACATCTTGACAGATGATGTAAAGTTGAAGAGAGGAAATATCCAAATGAGAGAAACAAAGCAGGGAGAAAATAAAGAAAAAAGATTAATGAGCAGAGAGATGGGGATAAAGGAGAGAAAAATAGTGCAAAAGAATCGTACTCTATTGGCCATTGGATTTGGGGCTGGCTTGTTGCGCATCCTGCTCCCTTTTTGGCTGGGGGTGTCCTGTCTGTTCCTGTTGGCTGCTGGAAGAGAAGGGAGAGTTTATACCGGGAGGAAGAAACTGCCAGCCTTGACAGCACAAAGGTATATTCATGCAGATTACTCTTCCTAGCAGATATATTGTGAGACTTAATGACTAAATTATATAGTAATTATTATGTACAGTATATATGCACAGTATATATATGTGCAGTACTAACATTATATGTACAGTATGCATATGCACAGTATATATATGTGCAGTACTAACAGTATATGTACAGTATGTATATGCACAGTATATATATGTACAGTATTAACAGTATATGCACAGAATATATATATATATATATATATATATATATATATATATATATATATACAGTATATGCATGTATGTACAGTTTATATATGCACAGTATATATATGTGCAGTATATATATGTACGGTATATATATATATATATATATATTTATATATATGTTCACAGTATGTGTGTGTGTATATATATATATATATATATATATATATATATATATATATATATATATATACATCCACTTAGTTGTTTAAATCCCACCAAAAGGTCATCCACCTGGGTGCACTATTGAAGTACAGTAAACAAATAAGAATGTGCACTCTCAGGATTTGTGAATAAAAAGGTCAAATAATACAGTATATATGTACAACAAGTATCTGCACAGTATATATGCACAGTACATATATTTACAGTATATATGAACAGTATATATATGTACTGTATAATTACAGGTATGCACAATTAAACACCCCACTGCAAAATGTCTGCATACAAAATACATTTTTACAGGTATTTAGATTAAAATCTTTTTATTAAACATTTTGCGAAGATGATACAAATGATGACAATCACTATTGTTTACATAGCGGTTACCTGTCGTACAAGGAGAAAGATTTATATTGTACTTATGCACTGTTTTAAGTTTTTTAGAATTCCAGGCACATAATCGTTAAAAGGTCTTGAGTGTTTTTATCTTATCTCTTATGCTGTGGTTACTGAGGAGCAGACTTAAATCAGCTTGTGCATAGGCCAATCAATGACTGTGTAGTATGAAGTATGAAGTATGAAGCAGGGTCAAGCTCAAAACCCTATCAAAACCCTATGTAATCCACTCTAGACTTTGCAGTGGGAAATCACCAAATGTAAGAGGTAAATTGCATGAAAATCAGACAAAATAAATAATGTGCTTGATTATACATTTTATAAGTGAAATCTTTTAAAATAGACATGAAATACAAAATTAAACACTAAAGGGACATTATACACTTGTTTTTTTCTTTGCATAAATGTTTTGCAGATTATCCTTTTATATAGCACATAAAGTATTTTTTTTTAAATGTATAGCTTTGCTTATTTTTAAATAACATTGCTCTGATTTTCAGACTCCTAACCAAGTCCTAAAGTTTTTGGAGAATACCAACGTATACCCACTCCAGCTTGCTTCTGTTTGTGTAAAGGGTTTTTTCATATGCAAAGGAAGGTGGAGGGGGGGGGGGGAGGTGTCTGGTATTTTGCCACTTGCAGTGGGTGTTCCAGTAACCTTTTAAACAGAGCTAAACTGGAAGCTTCTAAGTAAGTTTGTAAACGGATTTATACTGGATCTGTGCAACTTATTCTTTATAGAATGTCTATTACATGCAGTTTACATGCAGTTATGTGAAAATTGGTGTATCCTTTCCCTTAAATGGCTCAGATAGAGCTAGGGTTGCCACACAGCCGGTATTTTACTGACATGGGGCAAGATTACATATGCGGCGCAAGCTTCAGCACCACTGCTGAAACCCGCGCCGCCTGTAATTTCAACTCGCACATCGGGATATCACATATACGGCGCCAGCAGTTCATAAAATGCCGTAAGTCAGATAAATTAGCGATGTCCAGAAATGAGCGTAAATACACATTTCTGGAGTCGCCATTGACTTACGGCACTATAGAAACTGCTGGCGCCTAACAAAAAAAATTAAATCTCCCATAAAAGTCTAACCCGCCTCCCAAAAATAACCCTGACACGTAAAACCTCTATATCCGCCATCAAACCCACATCGCAACTAATAATTAATGTATTAACCTCTAAACCGACAACCCCCCACAACGCAATATGCCTAATTAAACTATTAACCCCTAATCCGCCATTCACACACATTGCAATCTACCTAGTAAAAGTATTAACCCCTAAATCCAACAAACCCTATCATCCCAAACTACGTAATAAATGTATTAACCCCTAATCCACCATTAACCCACATCACAAAGTACCTATTAAAAATATTAACCCCCTAATCCGCCATTAACCCACATCGCAACAAACCTAATAAATGTATCAACCCCTAATCCGCCATTAAACCACTTTGCAATAAACCTAATAAAACTATTAACCCCTTATCCGCCATTAACCCACAATGTAATAATCCTAATAAATCTATTAACCCCTAATCCATCAAACCCCCACAACGCAAATAACTAATTACATTACTAAGCCCCCTAACCTAACACCCCCTAAATTAACCCCAATTACCTTCATTCAAAAATACTAAGTTACAATTAAAATAAAAAAGCTAACATTACTTAAAAATAAAAAGACCTAAAATTAAATTAATCTAAAATTACCAAAAATAAAAAAGTCTAATATTACAGAAAATAATAAACACAATTATCCAAAACAAAAAAATTAAACCTATAATAACCCTCCCAAAATAAAAACACCCCCTAATCTAATGCTAAACTACCAATAGCCCGTACAAGGGCCTTTTGTAGGGCATTGCCCTAAATTAAACAGTCCCCCTCTAACAGTAAAACCCACCACCTAACAAACCCCCCAAATAAAAAACCTAACACTAAAAAATCCTAAACAACCCATTGCCCTTAAAGGGGCATTTGAATGGGCATTGCCCATAAAAGGACATTCAGCTCTTTTACTGCCCTTAAAAGGGCATTCAGCTCTTATAAAGGGACAGGAAACCCAATTTTTTTTCTTTCATGATTTAGAAAGAGCATACAATTATAAACAACTTTCTAATTTACTTCTATTATCTATTTTGCTTCATTCTCTTGATATTCTTTGCTGAAAAGCATATCTAGATATGCTTAGTAGCTGCTGATTGGTAGCTGCACATAGATGCCTCCTGTGATTGGTTCACTGTGTGCATTGCTATTTCTTAATTAAAGTATATCTAAAGAATAAAGCAAATTAGGTAATAGAAGTAAATTGGAATGTTATTTAAAATTATATTCTCTACCTTAATCATGAAAGAAAATGTTTGGGTATAGTGTCCCTTTAAGAGTGCCCAATAAATACCTAATCTAACCCCCCCAAAAATAAAAAAAATCCTAACTCTAACCCCCAAATAGGTACTCACCGTTCCTGATGTCCGGTGGAGAAGGTTGTGTTCCAGGCGGCGGTGAAGTCTTCTTCCAAGTGGCCGACATCTTCTTCCAAGTGGGGACCTCTTCCTTCTTCATCCAGGACCAAGCGGAAATGAGCGCGGAGAAGGACCGGTTACCACGGAGCCATAGAGCGTGCAGGATCCTCTTTGTACGATTGCAGCCGTAGATGGAATAGTGAATTCAAGGTACGCGTTTAAATATGGCGTCCCTTATATTCCTATTGGCTGATTTGATTCTTCAGCGAGCTACTGAGGGGCAATGGGTAGTTTAGTATCTTTTAGTGTTAGGTTTTTTATTTTGGGGGGTTTGTTGGGTGGTGGGTTTTACTGTTAGAGGGGGGGCTGTTTAATTAGTTATTTGCTTTGTGGGGGTTTTGCGGATTAGGGGTTAATAGATTTAATAGGATTATTGCGTTGTGTGGGTTTGGCGGATTAGGGGTTAATAGTTTTATTAGGTTTATTGCATTGTGGGTTAATGGCAGATAAGGGGTTAATACATTTATTAGGTTTATTGCGATGTGGGTTAATGGCAGATTAGGGGTTAATACATTTATTAAGTTTATTGCGATGTGGGGGTTTGCGGATTAGGGGTTAATATACTTTCGGCTAGTTTACGAGTTTTGCGTTATGAGTGAAAAAGCCTCATAACGCTGCTTTTTCACTACCGCTGCTATTACGAGTCTTGTAGGTATAGCTGTACCGCACACTTTTTTGGCCGTAACGCAATCCTATTGGCTGATCCAATCAGCCAAAAGGATTGAGCTCGCATTCTATTGGCTTATTGGATCAGCCAATAGGATTGAAGTTCAATCAGCCAATAGGATTTTTTCACCTTTAATTCCAATTGGCTGATAGAATTCTATCAGCCAATCGGAATTCAAGGGATGCCATCTTGGATGACGTCATTTAAAGGAACCTTCAGTGTACGGCTGGGACCATATGAAGAGTATGCTCCACGCCAGATGTCTTGAGGATGGAGCCGCTCCGCGTCGGAAGGATGAAGATAGAAGATGCTGTCAGGATAAAGACTTCTGCCCGTCTGGAGGACGACTTCTTACCGCTTGGATGAAGACTTCTCCTGGCTTTGTTGAGGACTTTTGCCCGCTTGGATGAAGACTTCTCCCGGCTTGAGGAGGATGGATGTCCAGTCTTCAAAAACTGTAAGTGGATCTTCGGGGGTTAGTGTTAGTTTTTTTTTTAAGGGTTTATTGGGTGGGTTTTATTTTTAGATTAGGGGTTTGGGCAAAGAAAAAGAGCTAAATGCCCTTTTAAGGGCAATGCCCATCCAAATGCCCTTTTCAGGGCAATGGGGAGCTTAGGTTTTTTTAGATAGGGTTTTATTTGGGGGGTTTGGTTGTGTAGGTGGTGGGTTTTACTGTTGGGGAAGATGTTTGTATTTTTTTTTACATGTACAAGAGCTGATTTCTTTTGGGGCAATACCCCGCAAAAGGCCCTTTTAAGGGCTATTGGCAGTTTAGTCTAGGCTAGGTTTTTTTTTAATTTTTTTGGGTAGGCTTTTTTATTTTGATAGGGCTATTAGATTAGGTGTAATTAGTTTAAATATTTGATAATGTCTTTTTTATTTTGTTTAATTTAGTGTTTATTTTTTTGTAATTTAGTTAATTGTATTTAATTAATGTAATTTATTTAATTGTAGTATAAGGTTAGGTGTTAGTGTAAGACAGGTTAGGTTTTTTTTACAGGTAAATTTGTATTTATTTTAACTAGGTAGTTAGTAAATAGTTAATAACTATTTACTAACTATTCTTCCTAGTTAAAATAAATACAAACTTGCCTGTAAAATAAAAATAAACCCTAAGCTAGATACAATGTAACTATTAGTTATATTGTAGCTAGCTTAGGGTTTATTTTATAGGTAAGTATTTAGTTTAACATAGGAATTAGTTAGGTAATGATAGTAATTTTTATTTAGATTTATTTTAATTATATTAAAGTTAGGGTTAGAGTTAGACTTAGAGTTAGGTTTAGGGGTTAATATATTTATTTAGTGTTAGTGATGTGGGAGGCCAGAGGTTTAGGGGTTAATAACTTTAGTATAGTGGTGGCGGCGACGTTGGGGGCGGCAAATTAGGGGTTAATAAGTGTAGGTAGGTGGCGGCGATGTTGGGGGCGGCAGATTAGGGGTTAATAAGTGTAATGTAGGTGTCGGTGATGTCGGGGGCAGCAGATTAGGGGTGTTTAGACTCAGGTTTATGTTAGGGTGTTAGGTGTAAACATAACTTTTCTTTCCCCATAGGAATCAATGGGGCTGCGTTATGGAGCTTTACTCTCCATTATTGCAGGTGTTAGACTTTTTTTTAGCCGGCTCTCCCCATTGATATCTATGGGGAAATCGTTCACGAGCACGTAAAACCAGCTCAAAGCAGCGCTGGTATTTGTGTGCGGTATGGAGCTCAATGAAACCATATTGCCCGCTAACGCAGGTTTTTGGAAAACCTGTAATAGCAGCGCTATTAAAAGTGAGCGGTGGAAATAACTTGCAAGTTATTACTGAGCCGCTCATAACGCAAAACTCGTAATCTGGCCGTTTATTAGTTATTGCGGTGGGGGATTTCAGTTGACAGGTAGACAGATATTGCGCATGCTTTAGGTGTTAGTTACTATTTTCAGGGAGTTACAGTGCTCACATGCTCAGCATAAGGCTTGTTGCGTCTGCCTATGTGTGGCGAGGTGAAAATGGAGTAAAATTTTGCGTAAGTCCTTGCGCTGAATATGTAATACCGATTTGCGACGAGGTTCTATGTTAGCTTATGGGAGCAAAAATAGTGGCCGATGGGTGAAATATACGTGCCGCATTTATATGCGGCGCCGTATATGTGATACCAAAATCACATTAAAAAACGGTGTTGCCCGCATATGTAAGCTTGCCCATGGCCTTGCCCTTGCCCATGTCAATGTAGAAAATAAAGAATAAATATTGAAAGAAAGCCCCTGTCAAAGTAAAACGTCTTCTGAGTGTGATGAATACCAGTTATTAACAAATTATCATTTTAAATCACTCCTAGCAGCTTTAGTTTTTGAGTTATTCAAATTTAGGTTAATGAGCATGTCCTGCAATTTTAAGAGACTAAAGAGACTTTTAATTTACTGTGTTAGTGTTGAAAAGCATCAAGAGCAGCTACTGTTAACTAGCTGCTTAATGGTAACTACACACATAAGCCTCGGGACATTTGCTTACCAGATGTGCTCAGCTAGCTCTCAGTAGTGCATTACAGATTTTTTTTTTTTGCACTATATGTCCCTTTAAGTAAATATAAATATGTTCTCTGATACACCTTGTTTCTCATTGTGCAAATAATACTGTATTTCTGATTTCTAAATAATAATATAACATATAAATGAAATAAGTGTATTATACATAGATACAAGGTGAGTAAATCAGTTACAATGGGGTAAATTAAAATCTTTCCAAACCTGTTTCTCAGGGCTAGATGATATAAACATTGTCAGATCAAACATAGTTTTTCTCAGCGACTCTCACAGTGCTGCTCTGGTGGAATGATCATAAAAAAGGGGCAGTCCCTGCGAGTGGTGGGATGGCTCCTATTAAAAGTAATGGAGCTCGATGGATAGGGACACTTTGCTCAATAGAGCGAATATAGCAGTGAGCAGGGGCGCAATTTAAAAATTAAATAACATTATGCAACTGCAATGAGAAAATCTTTACAGAATTACGCTGGGATTAAAGAGACAATTTCATGTACGCCCATGGAATGCCCATGTTTAGCCCATTTTATAAAAAAACTATTACGCTTTACATTTTGTATATATAAGTACAAATGTCTGTGTGATCTTTGCACATCCAGTGGACTAAAATTACAATTTACACTGTACATATTTAATACAAATTATTCCTGTGTAAATTAAATACAAATTTTCAGTTTTCGATAAAATACGATTTTTGGTAAAGAATTTTGTTATGATTTTTGATGCACCTTAACAATACAAATTTTCCCTGCTTATTTTTGTATGAATAGTTCAAATATTTTTTTTTTGTATGATGTTTCAAATACGAAATTTATTGTGCATTTTTCATATGAAAATGCAGTATACGCCCCCCTTAGCTTTAGATCATTCCACCAGGGAAATAGAAGGACTGGGCACTAGGCAGTATTTTGGGGGTAAAGTTGGTGGGAGTGGGGTGTTAGAAAAGAAATGGCACTGAAAAGTGTATTTACAATGCAGTCTATGGGAACTGTGTGTACCCTGTAAATATATATGTATATGGTTATATATACACACATTAACACATAAATATATATGTATATCAGCATAAACATATATATTTAAGATTGCTGCCTTTGCTTTGCTACTTAACCCCTTCACTGCGCGAGGTTCGGATGCCGTCTCAGACGGCATAAGAATGAGACTCCCGTAGGAGCCTATGGAAGCGCGCTCTCATGCTGTGAACTTGTAATACCAACGGACATTAGCGTGCAATGGTATTACACAGTGGAGCGCAAACATCGCTTTCATGAAAGCGATATTTAGGGCTCCACTTGTAATCTGGCCCTTAATAGCTTGGTCTTTAGTTCATTCTCACATTTTTGGGATTGTGAAATACAGTATTCTTGCCTTTAGGAAACATGCTTCTCTCGTCAACGTATCATCATGATCGTGAGTTAATATTCAGTCTTGTTTGTTTAAAACTGAGGCAAAGAAAAACCTGTTCTGTACAGTGGAATCATGGTTTGTACAGTGGATTTTGAAAACACAGTCTATACAGTGAGCTCCACAACTTTGGACTATTTTTAAAACCTTGTCGGTTTCATGATTTACAGTGGGAAATCCATTAAAATCTTGTTTTAGAAGATGAGATAAGTTATGGCCTCTTTATTCTTATGGAAATTAATATTCTGCGCTGTTCTTGACTTTAAATGAAAACCTCGTCAAAACAGAAAACAAGGTTTTCTTAATTAATTAAAATAAATAAATAAAAAACATAATTTATGTTTACCTGATAAATTCATTTCTTTCATGGTGGTGAGAGTCCATGATCCATTAACCTGGGAATTTCTCTTCCCTGCCACTAGGAGGAGGCAAAGATTTCAAAACCCAAAGAGCTGTATAAAAAGTCTCTCACCTTAATGGAAACTAGCCTGACATATAGCCAAGCAAAAAAGGTAGGAAAATAAATAAGGGCACAAAAATAGGAACAGGGAAAAAAGATGTACAAAAAGAAATAAACCATCACCAGAAAAATAACAGTGGACTCTCACTACCTTGAAAGAAATTAATTTATCAGTAAAGCATAAATTATGTTTTCTTTCATACAGGTGGTGAAAGTCCATGATTAATTATTCCTGGGAACTAATACCCAAGCTGTAAGACCATGAGTAATGAGGAATAAGGGCGGAATATGGAGAACATCTTTTTTCACAGTTAAACTAAATCCACAACCCAAATAGAACCCATAACAAAAATAGGGTATAACTCCTTTTTTATATGCAATTAAAAATAACTGACAGGCAAAATTACATTTAACTTGAGACAACTACCTGAAGGACTTTTCTACCAAAGGCTGCCATAGAAAAAACATCAAAATGGTAGAATTTAGTAAAAGTATGCAAGAAGACCAAAAAGCTGCCTTGCAAATTTGGCCAACTAAAGCCAAATTCTTAAAAACACAAGAAGTGGCGACTGATCTAGTAGAATGAGCTGTAGTCTGATTAGGTAGAGGCTGACCTGCCTACAATTAAGCTTTATGGATCAAAAGTTTCAACCAAGAAGCCAGCAGAGCATCCACAAACTCCGCCTGAGGATCCCTGGACTTCGCACAGTACCTGGGAAGTATGTGTTTCAACCAAGAGGCCACAAGATCTATTACTTGGAGACCCCAAAGATCTTCTATATGGAAAATATACAGATGGAGAAACCACTTCCCTGGATGCAAGGACTGAGAACTGAGAAAATCTACTTCCCAGTTATTTACTCCTGAAATATGAACTACAGAAATCAGACAACAATTGGCTTCTGCCCAGGAGGGAATTTTAAACAATTTCTTCATGGTTAGGGAACGGCAAGTTCCCCCCTGATGATTAATGTAAGCCACTGCTGTAACATTGCCTCTCTTATGACCGTTGCTCCTTAACTCGTCTGCCACCTCTGAGGCGGCGGACAGCAATCAGCCCGATCGGATACAATCGGGTTGATTGACACCCCCTGCTAGCGGCCGATTGGCTGCAAATGTGCAGGGGGCAGCATTACACAAGCATTTCACTTAAAATGCTTGTGCAATGATAAATGCTGACAGCGTATGCTGTCGGCATTTATCGATTTCCGCCCGCACATTAGTAAATTGGCCCCATAGAGTTTAAATTGAACTACATTGAAGAAAGAATTGACTTTTTGGATATGACTATATACAGAGATGGCAATAATCTGTTGTGGAGTTGTACACCAAAGAAACGGATTGTAGTAATTTATTGCACTTTTCTAGTGCACATCCTCTCTCTCTGTTGCGGTCATTGCCTAAGAGCCAATTTATAAGAGTACAATGGATTGTCTCAGATACTGATGTGGCTAAATGTAGGTTAAAGGAGATGGGAGAACACTTTACTGAAAGAGGATATCCCAAAGGTTTAATTAGGAACAATATAGAGGAAGTTATAAAGATTCCTAGACATTTGCTTTTACCAAAAAATATACAGAAACGAAAAGAACCTAGAGTGACCTTTGTAAACAGATATACTGATCTGAGCAGACTTAAACAGAAAATGATATGCAGCCGTTGGGGGATGTTGCAAGAATGTAATCCATTGCAGGAATTGAAATGTCCTCCAATGCCTGCATATACGAGAGCAGGGAATATAAAGGATAAAGGAATATAAAGGATAAATTGTTAAGAGCTGATATTGGCCCATACAAAATAATGAAATGGAAATATATTAGCCAAAAGAATTTTGGATTTTTTCCTACCTAAATTGCTCTAATTGTAATAATATGGCAAGAGGCCCTGTATTTTATCACCCTTCCCATCTAATGGGTTTAAGTTTGAGATTAGAGGGCACTATAATTGTAACACTGACTATGTTGTGTACCAAATTAAATGCCCATGTGCCAAGATCTATATTGGCAAGATAACCCAGAGGATTCATGAGAGAATTAACTAACTTAAAAGTAATATTAGTAATATTAAAAGTAATATTAGAAATAAGGTATTAGATGTACCGGTAGCATCATTTTCTTACAGCAGGGCATATTCTCAGTCAATTCCATTTCCAGATTTTGGAACAGGTGAAACTTCCCAGGAGTGGGGGTAATAGAGAACTTCTAATAAAACAAAAGGAGGCTGCTTGGATTTATAACTTTAATACACTTATTCCACAGGGAATGAATAGAGAGCTTGACTGGTCACTTTTTTTAAACACATCTTATACAGTGATTTTTTACATAATCTGTATATGTGTTTTTAATTAATGATGTATTCTGACCACTAAAGGTTGTAGGTGTTACAAATAGTTATGAAAAAACAAATTTCCAAGAGAACAAAGACTCTCAAAACATGTTGAAAAATAAAATATCCAATTTATTTGATGCAAAAAGATAAAAAGTATACTCAGCAGAGCAGCATCCAAAATATGCTACGATAGCAAGTAAGATCACAGTCTTACGCGTTTCAGCATTAATTTGCCGTAATCATAGACTCTATGTGATGTTAAGTGCTACACAGATTTAAAGGACCAACTCTCATATGATTGGTAGTTAAAAACACACACACCTAATACACTTGCTATTCGTAATTAGACTCTGGGTCAAAAAGCCCCCTCCCTTCAATTTTTACTTACAGAATTATTTCTCATAGGCAAATTAACCCTTTACATTTTTTTTTTACATGTTTTACATTGGGTGCTCTATTACCACCTTAAAATTGGTTTCTTACATATTTCTCTGTTCTGTTTTTTATTATTCTTTCTTCCTCTTCTTAAAAGGTTTTCCCATTCCTGTTGTTTAACCTCCTCTATGGTATTGTTTATAAAATCGTTCGGAATAACATCTCTGTTTAAATCTATTGTATATATAGTCATAATAGCTGTAACTGTTTAAGTGAATTAAGGTGGTAATAGAGCACTCAATGTAAAAAATGTAAAAAAAAACCCCGTAAAGGGTTAATTTACCTATGAGAAATAATTCTGTAAGTAAAAGTTGAAGGGAGGGGTCTTTTTTACCCAGAGTCTAATTACGAATACCAAGTGTATTAGGTGCGTGTGTTTTTAACTACAAATCATATGAGAGTTGGTCCTTTAAATCTGCGTAGCACTTAACATCACATAGAGTTTTATCTTTTTGCATCAAATAAATTGGATATTTTATTTTTCAACATGTTTTGAGGGTCTTTGTTCTCTTGGAAATTTGTTTTTTCATATATTAATGGAGGAGTGGGAAGCTCCTTCTTTCCTGTCGTAAACGACCCTATTTTGTTTTCAAATCGGATCCCTTGGACTGAACAGTTACAGTCACAGTTTGGTTCCAGCCGCAGGAGTTCAAAGTGGCAGGAGAGAAAGAGGAGCGGCTACAAGGTTGCAAAAATTACAGACAGCATAGACGAGGTCGGAAGCTGCAGACCTTTGACGTCATCTGGAGGTGCCAGGTACACGAGCTGCAGAAGTAGCAGGAGCGGAGGAGGCTCCTATAGTGTTATAACCTGGCTTAATGCTAAGTGTCGGTGGATGGAGGTAAAGAAGAGCTAAGGCAGTGGTTGTATCACGGCCCTCTACTGATCCCAACAGGACTTTAGCTTATCCTCGGAGTGGTGAGTCAATGTATGGACTGCCAGCTGAATAACAGACTCGTATAAATGTTTGTTATGTGCCGCTAATCCACAGTTCCTGTATTCCTATAGCATTGGTTCTATACATATTCTTGGAGGACCGTAACCTTAAAGTTTGGCTAAGTTAACACATATATAAGAGTGACTTTGAAACCTAGTGCTGTTAAAAATAGTTACACTTACCTGAGAAGCAGGTGGATCACTAAAATGGTTAAAATGGTTCCACCTCCTAGTGGAAGGGAAGAGTAAATCCCAGGAGTAATGGATCCTGGACTCTCACCACCACCTGTATATGAAAGAAATATACTTTTAACATATGAAAAGTCTTACAAACATTATTGATCAAACATGTCCAGTATAAACCAATGGTGCCTAATATAAATAGCATTCATATAGCAATGTAGTCTGTGTTTGACTCGGAAAGATTGTGATCACTTTGCAAGCAAAAAAAATGCCTGTTCCTGGTTTTTCCATAAGAAAAAGAAAGATTGGAATAGACCCCAATGTTACATCTGCTCACAAATCTGTTACACAGCACACAGATTACTCAGATTTATCATAAACACATCTGCCTAGTGCCATAAAACATTAAAGCGTAAATACACATTCTGGGCACATTTCCTCAACATATTTAAAACTAAGCACAGCAGAGATAATACAGATTGTCTGCAAAGTGTTGAAAACTTAATAGACAGTATGTTTTAAAAGCAAATATTTAGGTATAGGATGTTTTTCTTCAACTTTTACCCAAAATACATTTGTTTATAGGGATATGAAATCCAAAAAAAATATTTTTTTGATTTAGACAGAGTATGTTGTTTTAAATTTATTTATATTATCAAATTTGCTTGGTTCCCTTGGTATTATTTTTTTTTAATGATTCAGATAAAGCAGTAATTTAAACAATGTTCTAATTTTTTTTTATTATCAAATTTTCTTTGGTATCTTTTGTTGAAAAGCAGGGACATAAGCTCAGGAGCGTGCACGTGTTTAAAGCACTATATGGTAGCAGTTTTGCAAGAATGTTATTCATTTGCATGAGTGCTAGATGGCAGCAGTTTTACAAGAATGCTATTCATTTGCATGAGCACTTGATGGCAGCAGTTTTACAAGAATGTTATTCATTAGCAAGAGCACTAGATAGCAGCAGTTTTACAAGAATGTTATTCATTAGCAAGAGCACTAGATAGCAGCAGTTTTACAAGAATGCTATTCATTTGCATGAGCGCTTGATGGCAGCAGTTTTACAAGAATGTTATTCATTAGCAAGAGCACTAGATAGCAGCAGTTTTACAAGAATGTTATTCATTAGCAAGAGCACTAGATAGCAGCAGTTTTACAAGAATGCTATTCATTTGCATGAGCGCTTGATGGCAGCAGTTTTACAAGAATGTTATTAATTTGCATGAGTACTAGATGGCAGCAGTTTTACAAGAATGTTATTCATTTGCATGAGCACTTGATGGCAGCAGTTTTACAAGAATATTATTCATTTGCATGAGCGCTTGATGGCAGCAGTTTTACAAGAATGTTATTCATTAGCATGAGTGCTTGATGGCAGCAGTTTTACAAGAATGCTATTCATTTACATGAGCGCTTGATGGCAGCAGTTTTACAAGAATATTATTCATTTGCATGAGTGCTAGATGGCAGCAGTTTTCCAAGAATATTATTCATTTGCATGAGTGCTAGATGGCAGCAGTTTTACAAGAATGTTATTCATTAGCAAGAGCACTAGATGGCAGCAGTTTTACAAGAATGTTATTCATTTGCATGAGTGCTAGATGGCAGCAGTTTTACAAGAATGTTATTCATTTGCATGAGCGCTAGATGGCAGCGCTATGTCCTGACATGTAGTGGTCTTCAACAAAGAATTCCATGGGAAAGAAGCAAATTTGATAATAGAAGTAAATTAGAAAGTTGTTTACAATAGAATGAATCATGAAAGAAAATATTTTGGTTTTATATCTCTGACGATGGTGGTATCAATACAGACTTCTGAAATAGTTCATTTCTTTTAAAATATTATATAAGCAGCTAGCAAATTTTTACTAAATTATTTAATAAAAAACTAACGCCTAGATTACGAGTTTTGCTTCAACAGGGGTGCGTTGCTAACGAGCAGTTTTTCCTCACTGCTCACCTACAGACAGCGCTGGTATTACAGGTTTTTACAAACCCGGCGTTAGCCGCAAAAAAGTGAGCGGAGAGCAAAATTTAGCTCCACATCTCACCTCAATACCAGCGCTGCTTACGTTATTGGTGAGCTGGCTAAACGTGCTCGTGCACGATTTCCACATAGGAGTCAATGGGGGAGTGCCGGCTGGAAAAAAACCTAACACCTGCAAAAAAGCAGCGTAAAGCTCCTAACGCAGCCCCATTGATTCCTATGGGGAAATAAAAGTTATGTCTACACCTAACACCCTAACATGAACGCTGAGTCTAAACAACCCTAATCTTACACTTATTAACCCCTAATCTTCCACCCCCGACATCGCCAACACCTACATTATATTATTAACCCCTAATCTGCCGTTCCGGACACCGCCGCCACCTACATTATACTTATGAACCCCTAATCTGCTGCCCCCAACATCGCCGACACCTACATTATATTTATTAACCCCTAATCTGCCACCCCAAATGTCGCTGGAACTATATAGCAGCACTAAATGTATTAATCCCTAATCTGCCGCCGCCAACGTCGCCGCCACTATAATAAATTTATTAACCCCTAAACCTAAGTCTAACCCTAAGTACCCTGTGTGGGTACAGTAAATGAGTAAGAGGGAAATTACAGCTAAACACAAACACTGCAGAAATGTAAAAATAGCCATTGTCATTAAGGGTAAGAAAATTGAAAAATGGTCCGGTCATTAAGGGGTTAAAGTTATTAACCCCTTAATCTAACCCTAACCCTAACCCCCCCTAACTTAAATATAATTTAAATAAATCTAAATAAATATTCCTATCATTAACTAAATTATTCCTTTTTAAAACTAAATACTTACCTATAAAGTAAACCCTAAGCTAGCTACAATATTACTAATAGTTACATTGTAGCTATTTTAGGATTTATTTTTATTTTACAGGCAACTTTGTATTTATTTTAACTAGGTACAATAGTTATTAAATAGTTATTAACTATTTAATAGCTACCTAGTTAAAATAAATTCAAATTTACCTGTAAAATAAATCCTAACCTAAGTTACAATTACACCTAACACTACACACTAATTACAATGAAATACAATTGAAAAAAATTATCTAAAGTACGAAAAAAAAACAAATACTAAATTACAGAAAATAATAAAATAATTATAAGTTTTTTAAACTAATTACACCTAATCTAATCCCCCTAATAAAATAGAAAAGCCCCCCATAATAATAAAAATCCCTACCCTATACTAAATTACAAATAGCCCTTAAAAGGGCCTTTTGCGGGGCATTGCCCCAAAGTAATGAGCTCTATTACCTGTAAAAAAAGTACAATACCCCCCAACATTAAAACCCACCACCCACACACCCAACCCTACTCTAAAACCCACCCAATTTTTACAGGTAATAGAGCTGATTAGTTTGGGGAAATGCCCCGCAAAAGGCCCTATTTGTAATTTAGTATAGGGTAGGGTTTTTTATTATTTTTATTTTATTTTATTTTATTAGGGGGATTAGATTAGGTGTAATTAGTTAAAAAAAAATTGTAATTATTTTATTATTTTCTGTAATTTAGTGGGGGGGGGGGGTCTGTACTTTAGATAATTTTTTTCAATTGTATTTAATTGTAGTTAGTTTAGGTAATTAATTTAATTATAGTGTAGTGTTAGGTGTAATTGTAACTTAGGTTAGGATTTATTTTACAGGTAAATTTGAATTTATTTTAACTAGGTAGCTTTTAAATAGTTAATAACTATTTAATAACTATTGTACCTAGTTAAAATAAATACAAAGTTGCCTGTAAAATAAAAATAAATCCTAAAATAGCTACAATGTAACTATTAGTTATATTTTAGCTAGCTTAGGGTTTATTTTATAGGTAAGTATTTAGTTTTAAATAGGAATAATTTAGTTAATGATAGGAATTTTATTTAGATTTATTTAAATTATATTTAATTTATGGGGTGTTAGGGTTAGACTTAGATTAAGGGGTTAATAACTTTAACCCCTTAATGACCGGACCATTTTTCAATTTTCTTACCCTTAATGACAATGGCTATTTTTACATTTCTGCAGTGTTTGTGTTTAGCTGTAATTTCCCTCTTACTCATTTACTGTACCCACACATATTATATACCGTTATTCTCACCATTAAATGGAATTTCTAAAGATACCATTATTTTCATCATGTCTTATAATTTACTAAAAAAATAATAATAAAATATGAGGAAAAAATGGAAAAAACACACTTTTTCTAACTTTGACCCCCAAAATCTGTTACACATCTACAATCACCAAAAAACACCCATGCTAAATAGTTTCTAAATTTTGTCCTGAGTTTAGAAATACCCAATGTTTACACGTTCTTTGCTTTTTTTGCAAGTTATGGGGCAATAAATACAAGTAGCACTTCGCTATTTCCAAACCACTTTTTTTCAAAATTAGCGCTAGTTACATTGGAACCCTGATATCTGTCAGGAATACCTGAATATCCCTTGACATGTATATATTTTTTTTTAGAAGACAACCCAAAGTATTGATCTAGGCCCATTTTGGTATATTTCATGCCACCATTTCACCGCCAAATGCGATAAAAAAAAAAAAAAGTTCACTTTTTCACAAAATTTGTCACAAACTTTAGGTTTCCCACTGAAATTATTTACAAACAGCTTCTGCAATTATGGCACAAATGGTTGTAAATGCTTCTCTGGGATCCCCTTTTTTCAGAAATAGCAGACTTATATGGCTTTGGGGTTGCTTTTTGGTAATTAGAAGGCCGCTAAGTTCCCGCTGCGCACCACACGTGTTTTATGCCCAGGAGTGAAGGGGTTAATTAGGGAGCTTGTAGGGAGCTTGTAGGGTTAATTTTAGCTTTAGTGTAGTGTAGTAGACAACCCCAAGTATTGATCTAGGCCCATTTTGGTATATTTTATGCCACCATTTCACCGCCAAATGCGAGCAAATAAAAAAAAAAACAACATTTTTCACAATTTTAGGTTTCTCACTGAAATTATTTACAAACAGCTTGTGCAATTATGGCAGAAATTGTTGTAAAAGCTTCTCTGGGATCCCCTTTGTTCAGAAATAGCAGACTTATATGGCTTTGGCGTTGCTTTTTGGTAATTAGAAGGCCGCTAAATGCTGCTGCGCACCACACGTTAATTATGCCCAGCAGTGAAGGGGTTAAATTAGGTAGCTTGTAGGGAGCTTGCAGGGTTAATTTTAGAGATCAGCCTCCCACCTGACACATCCCACCCCCTGATCCCTCCCAAACAGCTCTCTTCCCTCCCCCACCCCACAATTGTTCCCGCCATCTTAAGTACTGGCAGAAAGTCTGCCAGTACTAAATAAAAGAGGTTTTTTTTTAAAAAAAAAATAAAAATAATAAAGTATTTTAGCTGTGATGGACCCCTGCCTTAGCCCCAACCTCCCTGATCCCCCCTCCAGCTCTCTAACCCTCTCCCCTACCTAATTACCGCCATCTTGGGTACTGGCAGCTGTCTGCCAGTACCCAGTTTGGCCCCAAAAACCCCCCAAAAAGTATTTTTATTTTATTTTTTACTTAAAAAACTATTTCTGTAGTGTAGCAGCCCCCACAATACCCCCACCCCCACCCCCTCCCAGATCCTTTTATATTTTTTTTTAAAAAAAATCCCTTTTTTTTCCCCTGTCTGCCCTCATTCATTGGTGTCAGTGTGGCTAATGGGCGCACGTGCACGAGCGCGCACGTGCACGCACGCCCCGTCCACACGCACATGCACGCTCACGTGCACACTCGCGCATCTTGCACGCGCACGCGCATCGTGCACGCGCACGCGCATCGTGCACCCGGCGGACACTGGCACTATCGCTACCGGTGCAGAGAGGGCCACAGAGTGGCTCTCTCTGCATCGGAGGCTTGTAAAGTGGTATTGCAGGATGCCTCCATATCGAGGCATCACTGCAATACCCTCAGAGCTGCTGGAAGCATTTGTGATCGCTTCTAGCACTCTGTTTGACAACTGACGTACCAGGTACGTCCATTGTCATTAACTGCTTGTTAATGCATGACGTACCTGGTACGTCAGTTGTCATTAAGGGGTTAATATAGTTGCGGCGACGTTGGGGGCGGCAGATTAGGGGTTAATACATGTAGGTAGGTGTCGGCGATGTTAGGGATGGCAGATTAGGGGTTAATAAAATTAAACTAGTGTTTGCAATGCGGGAGGGCGGTGGTTTAGAGGTTCATATATTTTTTATAGTGGCGGCGATGTCCGGTTCGGCAGATTAGGGATTAAACATTTTTATTTAGTGTTTGCGATGTGGGGGGGGGGGCCTTGGTTTAGGGGTTAATAGGTAGTTTATGGGTGTTAGTGTACTTTTTAGCACTTTAGTTAAGAGATTTATGTTACAGCGTTAGCCCATAAAACTCTTAACTACTGACTTTTAAATGCGGTATCAGCCTTGACAGGAGAGGCTGTACCGCTCACTTTTTGTCAGACTCGTAATACCGGCGCTATGCAAGTCCTATAGAAAATATAGGATACGCAATTGACGTAAGTGGATTTGCAGTATTTTCGCGTCTGACCAAAAAAGTGAGCGGTGAACCTGTCATTTCAAGACTCGTAATACCAGCGTTATTAAAAAAGCAGCATTAGGACCTCTTAACGCGGCTTTTTAACACAACTCGTAATCTAGCCGAAAGGTTTTTATAACAGCAACCAGTGTGCCATTATTTCTCATGCATAATAGGGTTAAAAAGCATAGGTGCCGGGGTCAGCTCAGGATGAATTTTACACAAATAAAAGTTTCTTAGGAAAAGGTAAATGCATGTTTAACCCCCACAGCACATTAGCTTTAGCATAAAGCCACAGAATGAATAATGTCACACACATGCATTCAGTTAAACGGACACCCAAAACATGCACATACTGCATGTGAACTGGAATAGTTCACAGGATACACATATTTATTTATAAAATATTTTACCAGGAAGGATACATTGAGATTTCTCTCGTTTTCAAGCATGTCCTGGATCTACAAAACATTGCATTGATACAATAGGGTACAATAAAATACAAAACAATACTAATACACAATATATGCAAACATTTAACATAGAACAGGTAGGAAATATATAATCAACCATGACAGGTGCATTCTGTTTTGAGATATGCAAAGAGGGATTTATTGAAGGATTTTAGGCTTGGGGAAGGTTTGAAAGTGTGCGGGAGGTTGTTCCATAATTGTGGTGCTCTGTAGGAAAAGGAAGATCGAGCTGCTTTCTTTTTGTATGGAGGCAAACAAAATAATGTGCTGGTACTGAAGGTTATGGGAGGTGGGAAGAGCCGGGAAGAGCATTCTGCTCAGGTAGGGTGGGAGCTTCCCAGAAAAGCTCTTAAACACAAGACTGGAAAGATGGAGGGTGCGTCTGGATTCCAGCGACAGCCAGTTTAGTTCTTTTAGCACAATGGTGGGTCCTGTAGTTACATTGTATTTATGGCACAATAAAAAAAGCACCCACATATTTAAAGGGACTTGGAACCCAAAATTATTAAATCATTATTCAGATCTAATGTACAATAAAAAAATTTTTTTTTAAAGATTCTAATTTACTTTTATTATCAAATTTACTTTGTTTTCTTGGTATTCTTTGTTAAAAAGCAGATAGGCTTAGTAGTGTGTACGTGCCTGAAGCACTATGGAAGCAGTGTTTGCAAGAATTTACAAGCATGATTTTAACAATGTTATACAGGTAATCTAGTGCTCAGAAAGATTCTTACAAAACTGCTGTTTCATAGTGCTCCAGACTTGCACGGTACTTAATTATGTATTCTCTTCAACAAAGAATGTTTGAATGATGAGAGAAAAAAAAAGGGTTTAACTAATAAGACTATTGGGCCAATTTATTAAGGGCCGAATAGGCTGTGGAATCCGCCCAATCTCATACAATCGGGATGATTTACAACCCCTGCTAGTGGCCGATTGGCCACGAGTCTGCAGGGAGCGGCATTGCACAAGCAGTTCACCAGAACCGCTTGTGCAATGTTTAATGCCGACAGCGTATGCTGTTGGCATTCAGCGATGTCGGGCGGACATGATCTGCTACATTGGATCATGTCTGTCCGACTATCGGCCCCAAAATGTTCTCCTTATTTTGAGTTAAAGAGATATAAAACCCCCAATTTGTTTTTATGATTCAGAGAGTGCAGCAATTTTAAGCAACTTTCTAATTTACTCCTATTAGCAAATTGTCCTTGTTCTCTTGGTATCTTTATTTGAAAAGCAGGAATGTAAGCTTACTTTTTGGTTTAGCACCTGGGTAGCACTTGCTAATTGGTGGCTAAATGTAGCTACCCAGGTTTCTGAACCAAAAATGGGCCAGCTCCTAAGCTTACATTCCTGCTGCTCAAATAAAATACCAAGAGATCAAAGCCAAATTGATAATAGAAGTAAATTAGAAAGTTGCTTAAAACTGCTTCTCTATCTGAATCATGAAAGAAAAAAATTGAGTTTCATATCCCTTTCAATTTTCACATAATAACACATAGTATGACTAATCACAATTATTATTTTTTGTAAATACTGTAGCTCTGGTTTAATAGGGTAGCATCATTACACTGATTCATGGTAGAAAAAGAAATACATAAAACAAAATAAACAAAGCGTATTAATACAGAACAAGGGGGAAACTGCTCTGGAGAGCTTACAATCTACATGTACTCCCTGTGTCCTTTATATGAGTATGAATGTTCTGCGGGGCGTCAATACTGTATATGACTACTCCTAAAGCCCATGTACATGGGCCATTTTCTGCAGTGCAGCGGCCCCACCCGCCCCCACTCCCGCCCGGCAATGCCCGCCCCCGCCCACCCTCTCTGTTGTCTGATCCTCAGTTGCAGTGTCACGGGCAAGGTATGCCTTTTATTATATAGGATGAGGTATCTTATTTGTTTTAGATGAGTGCTGAGGTTTCCTATGAACCCCCATTTATTATTATTGCTACAACCCAAACCCTCAGAAGTACCAGCTGTTATAAGTTCTTCCTTTACATGTTCAGTACTCAGTCCTAAAGAAGTAGTGAGATGAATGAGGGTGAAGGGGGTTTATAGAAAAGAAAGGCAGGAATAAATAGTATCAGATGAGGACCACAGCACCCTTTACATTTAGCTTTGTGACCACCCTAGCTATACCCCCAAAATGTATATTCTTGTACCACCTATGGTCAATGAATATGTGACAAGTATTTTATCAGAGATATAGAGATTGCTCTTCCAATCTATGCTAATGGCCTTCAAAGCCTCTCATTTATGCACCACTCATTTATGCTTAATACAGGATTACTTTTTGCAGATTTCATATTTTCAGTAAAATAAAATAAATCATATTTGTAACTGTAGTCAAAATAAAATCTCTCTGGTGTCCACAAATAATCTCTTTGTATTCTTTTTAAGCAATATTGTCTGTATCACATGCCTATAAGGGTACTTCACCCTGTAAATAATGTGCTCACCTCATTGTCCTCAATCACATAAGGTAAGTGGTGCTGTTCAGTGAGAGAGAGAAGACTTCTCTCTAGGTCTTATATATTTACATGATTTTATTCCTCTGGATTTGAGCTTCTGTGGGTAATGGAGAATATGTCACTTGGTAGTTTCCTTCTTATGTATCTTTTGTTACAAGAGAACAAAGGCACAATACAGAGAACATTGTGTAGCGTAGTAAATTATTATAAAACTGATAAGATCACAAGAAGAGCCTCACTCCACATGAGATACGCATAGCATTCATATTTACAAATTACATTTAAATATTAAAAAGGATACCCTCCTATAAAGGGCTATACATCCTAATTTTTTCTTTCATGATTCAGATAGAGCATACATTTTAGAACAAATTTCCAATTTACTTCTATTATCAAATTAACTTCATTCTCTTGTTATACATTGTTTAAAGCAGTAATGCACTACTGGGAGCTAGCTGGACATTTTGGGGTCGATTTATCAACCCCTCAAGCTTCTAATTCCGTGCGAGCCTTCAGGATCGCTGGATTTAGGAGTTTAGAAGCAGCGGCCTTAAGACCACTGCTCCTTAACTCGTCCGCCACCACTGAAGCGGCGGACAGAAATCATCGGATTGGATATGATTGAGATGATTGACACCCCCATGCTAGCAGCCAATTGGCCGCAAATGTGCAGGAGCGGCATTGCACCAGCATTTCAAGAGAAATTACTGTGCAATGATAAATGCTGACTGCGTATGCTGTCGGCATTTATCGATGTACAGCGAACATGATCCGCTACAGTGTATCATGTCCGCCCGCATAATGATAAATTGGCCCCTTTGGGTGAACCAATAACAAGAGACACATATGTGCAGCCACTAATTAGCAGCGAGCTTCCAGTAATGCATTACTGCTCCTAAGCCCACCTAGGTATGATTTTTAACAAAGAATATTAAGAGAAAAAAGTAAATGAGATAATACAAGTAAATTGGAAAGTTGTTACAATTTGCACCCTCTGTATCATTGAATAAAAAAAAATTGGGGTTCATGCCCCTTGAAGTCTAGAGTGATAGTCACTGGGTGTGAGTATGAATACTTTCACCAAACTGTCCCATACCATATGTTACAGAGAGTTAGCAAACTTCAATAAAGTTCAATAACAGAAGCTGTGTATATATTTTTGCAGTTAGCTGTTATTAAAATGGATAGGCCTTGTGTGCAGGGCAAGAATAAAAATACTGAGGCAGAAGACAATTTAGTGTGCGATTACATTGTATTCTAGACAGATATCACAGCTTTAGGTAAGAAGAAAAGTGAGCAACAAGAAAGACTGGTAGCGAAAAGATAACAGCACACACAGAACCAGGACTGGGATAGGAGAAGTAACCATGTGACTGAAAACAGAGACAATATGAGGACAGAGAGAGAAGACTGACAGCTATAGGAAGGAAAAATGATAAGGCGTTAAGGGAGGTGAAGAGAGACACACTTGGGAGCTAAGAGAATGATAATAAATAAAGCAGACAATAGTGTGCGAGACAGACGTCGTCCTGATCTGAGCGACTTCCTTCCCTTCCCCACGTTACATGCAGCATACTTCTATTCTTCTTCTTCTTATCGTTTATTTGTTTAGTGCTGCAACATTCCGTAGCGTTGGGTACAGAGATATCCAATGACAAAGATTTGTGATAAGATACAAAAAAATAATATAACAGAGCAAACAAAACTAGTACAGAAGGAAAGCTTACAGTCTAAAGGTTCTATAACTGTATGAACATTCTAGCAAATCATCTTTTCATTGGTGCACTATTAGAGTTTTTATATAATTAAACATGATGGATTTTCATGCGCCTCTGAGCATAGACATCTAGGGCGGGATTACATATGCGGCACAGGCTTCAGCGTAAATGCTGAAACCCGCTTCGCCCGTAATTTCCCCTCGCACATCGGGGAATCACATATACGGCGCTGGCAGTTCATAAAGTGCCGTAAGTCGGATAAACTAGCGATGTCCAGAAATGTGTGTAAATACAAAATTCTGGAGTCGCCAGTAATTTACGGCACGTTAGAAACTGCCTGCATCTAAGAAAAAAAAATTGTTAAATCTCCCGTAAAAGTCTAATACGCCTCCAAAAAATAAACCTGACACGTCAAAACCCTTATATCCACCATCACCCCTATCGGAACTAATAATAAATGTATTAACCACTAAATCCGCAAACCCCAACATCGCAAACTACCTAATAAATGTATTAACACCTCATCTGCCATTCACCCACATTGCAATAAACATAATAAATGTATTAACCCCTAATGCACCATTAACCCATATCGCAATAAACCTAATAAAACTATTAACCCCGAATCCGCCATTAACCCAAAACGCAATAAACCTAATAAATGTATTAACCCCTAATGCGCCATTAACCCATATCGCAATCAACCTAATAAAACTATTAACCCCGAATACGCCATTAACCCACAACGCAATAAACCTAATAAAACTAAGTTACAATTAAAATAAATCTAACATTACTTAAAAATAAAGAAAAACTAAATTAAATTAATCTAAGATTACAAAAAATAAAGTCTAACATTACTATTGGCTGTTCAAATCAGGGTTTTTATTTTGGCTGGCTTTTTTATTTTCATAGGGATTAGGTTTATTATTGTAATTTTTGATAATTTGGTTTATTATTTTATGTAATGTTAGACTTTTATTTTTTTGTAATCTTAGATTAATTTAATCTTATTTTTTTTTATTTTTAAGTAACATTAGCTTTTAACTTTAATTGTAACTTAGTATTTTTTAATTTAGGTAACTGTTGTTAATTTAGGGGGTGTTAGGTTGGGGGGTTTAGTAATTTAATTAGTTATTTGCATTGTGGGGGTTTGGCGGATTATGGGTTAATAGATTTATTAGGATTATTGCGTTGTGGGGGTTTGGTGGATTAGGAGTTAATAGTTTTATTAGGTTTATTGCGTTGTGGGTTAATGGCGGATTAGGGGTTAATAATTTTAGGTTTATTGCGATGTGGGTTAATAGAGGATTAGGGGTGAGGTAAAAATGGAGTAAAATGTCAAAATTTTTGCTGTGTAAGTCCTTGCGCTGAAAATGTGATACCGATTTGCGACACGGGTCTAGGTTAGCTTATGGGAGTAAAACGTTGCGGGCGATGGGTGAATTATACGTCGCCAGCTTTTGTGGGCGCCGCCGCATATGTATGCCGGCTGGATGGATCCTTCAAGCGGAACTTCAAACACTGTAAGTGGATCGTCGGGGGTTAGTGTTAGGTTTATTTAGGGTTTTTTGGGTGGGTTTTATTTTTAGAGTAGGGTCTGGGCAGGTAAAAGAGCTAAATGCCCTTTTAAGGGCAATGCCCATACAAATACTCTTTTCAGGGCAATGGGGAGCTTAGGTTTTTTAGATAGGCTTTTTATTTGGGGGGGTTGGTTGTGTGGGTGGTGGGTTTTACTTTTGGGGGGTGTTTGTATTTTTCTTTACAGGTAAAACAGCTGATTTCTTTGGGGCAATGCCCCGCAAAAGGCCCTTTTAAGGGCCATTGGTAGTTTATTGTAGGCTAGGGTTTTTTTTTATTTTGGGGGGCTTTTTTATTTTGATAGGGCTATTAGATTAGGTGTAATTCGTTTTTATTTTTGATACTGTGTTTTTTTTGTAACTTAGTGTTTGTTTGTTTTTATAATTTTATAATTTAGTGTTTTGTTTTTTTGTAACTTATTTTTTTTGTAACTTAGTAATTTTTATTGTAGATTTAAATAATTTGAATAGGGTTATTTTTTTTTCAATATGTAATATAGTTAATTTAATTGGTAGTTTAATGTAATTGTAGTATAACAGTTAGGGTAGGTTAATTAATAGTTTAATATAGTTTAATTTAATTCTACAAGTAAGTTTTAATTTATTTTAAGATAGGGATGTGGTAATTTAAATGTAAAGTTAGCGGATTGTTAGGTTTAGGGGTTAATAGCTTAATTTAGTTTATGGCGATATGGGGGGCTGGCGGTTTAGAGGTTAATAGATTTAGTTAGTGGTAGTGATGTGGGAGGCCAGGGGTTTAGGGGTTAATACTTTTATTTAGTTGCGGTGGGGTCCGGGAGTGGCGGGATAGGGGTTAATAACATTATGTAGGTGGCGGCGGGGTCCGGGAGTGGCGGGATAGGGGTTAAATCATTTATTTAGTTGCGGTGGGGTGGGGGAGCGGAGGAATAGGGGTTAAACATTTTAGTATAGTGGCGGTGTTTAGTGACAGGGTATAAATAAAGTTGGTAAAAAGCCGAATAGCAGCGAGATCGATGACTGCTAGTTAACAACAGTCTGCTGCTCATCGCCCCATACTTGGTGCGTGGCTTTTTGACTTTTTTTTTATGAATGAGAGCGTATTCAGGTCCGCTGCCGCGATGTTATGCGATATTAGGCAAGCGCATTGGTGCCGGCGAATGCAAAAAAGTTAACGGCTTGATAGATAGGCCCCATAATGTGACTAATACATGTACACTCATAATCCTGTTTTGGAAAAAGCTCTTTAACTCCCATAAAAGTGTATGCAAAGCATTCCCATTTCTTAAAATATTATAAAAATGCACCATTTAATAGCACTGAAAATAAAGATTATGGGGTGAATGTCCCTCATACAAGGGAGCTGTATTTAGCACTTCCGCTATAGCGCTAATTGCGCTAGAAGTAAACTCATTACGTGCGGCGGGTTACTCTGGTATTATGAGTTGAAAGTAAAGTAAGTTATTGCGCTCACTTACTTCTAGCGCAATTAGACTGTTACACAAAAGATAACCTCTTCCCCATAGAAGTCAATCGAGAGAAAAAGTAGAAAAAAACCTGATCGCATATTCTCAAGTGCGCTAACCTGACCTGAAAATATGAATATATCACATTCCAATGTTCTTCACATTGCAGAATATGTTCTGTTTATTCATCAATAAATATATATATATATATATATATATGATAGTATTTTGGTACAAGATATATCTATACCTATATATATATATATATATATATATATATACACACACACACACAGTATATATAATTATATAGAGGAATAGGTATATACAGATATATCTATTTAAAAATACATGGTATGCTATGTGCAGAACATTTTAATGGGAAATATCTACAGTATATATATATATATATATATATATATATATATATATATATATGTATATACAGTATATGTTATGTACATATGTTTTTATGTATTTATATGTGTATACTGTATGTCTGTAAATACATATAAATACATTTGTACACATATATAGACATTTATATATATAAATACAAATATATCTTTAGACATGTATGTATCTCTATGTTAAAGCCATTTGCCTGCCTTTGTTTTCTCTAACACCTGAGATCTCATATATTTGAGCCCTTATAACTTTGTGTGCAATACTTCTTTAAAATATTTTTTTTCAGACAGTGTTATTATATGTGTAACTGTACTTTGTAATGTATTTTTGAGCAACTTTTTATTTTCGCCAAACAGTTTACTGAGTCCTCCAATCATGTGTATTGAAGACAATACCTAGGGAGAATACATCTCTCAGCTGTACTCTGCATCTACTATAAAGCTGTCTGTGACATAGCTACCAGGACTTAGAATGTATAGATCATCAATACTGGAAGAAAAAAAACAATATGTTTAATGTTTTCTACCAGGCTCCGTTCTGGACCCCATTTTTGCATCTCAGGAATAGGAGGTGGGTGTTGCCCAGGTTGGACTGTGTCTCCCAGCACCGGCCAGTGCCTCCAACGTAAGTCTTCTATGTAATGAGTTTTAATCTTTTTATAGTGTCCAGTGGCAGTCATTTGTTTAAAAATAAAATGTTCTTACAAAATAGTATATACTATTGTATTTGTACACTAGAAAGCATCTTTAAAACAGGCCCAGAAACCAAATTAAAAGAATAAGAAACCCCAAATGTTCCTTTCATGATTTAGGTAGAACTGATCATTTTAAATGACTTTCCATATTACTTCTATTATCAAATTTGCTTCAGTTTTTGGTATCTTTTGTTGAAGGAGCAGCAATACACTACTGGGAGATAGCTGAACACATCAGGTGAGCAAATGACTGGAGGCATAAATGTGCAGCCACCAATCAACAGCTAGCTCCCAACTGCTGAGCCTACCTAGGTATGCCTTTTCACAAAAGGATACCATGAGAACAAAGCAAATTAGACAATAAAAGTAAATTGGAAATCTGGTTGAAATTGCAATCTGTGAGGCTGAATTATCAAATGTCTGTCGGAGCTGATCCAAGAGTGCGGATCAGGTCCGACAGACATCGCTGAATGTGGAGAGCAATACGCTCTCCGTATTCAGCTGGTGCAACGCCGCCTCCTGAAGACTCGCGGCCAATCTGCCGCCAGCAGGGAGGTGTCAATCAACCCGATCGTACTCGATCGGGTTGAATTGTGGTAATTCTTGTCCGCCTCATCAGAGCAGGCGGACAGGGTTATGGAGCAGCGGTCTTTAGACCGCTGCTTCATAACTGGTGTTTCTGGCGAGTCTGAAGACTCACCAGAAACACGGGCCCTCAAGCTCCATTCAGAGCTTGATAGATAGGCCCCTGTATCTTAATCATGAAAGTTGAATGTTAACTATGTTGTCCCTTTAAATGTTATGTAAAACTTTATATTTGTGGTGCAAAATGCTCCATAAAATATAATACCTACACTCTATCAGAATTGAGTCAGTTTTTTGAGATAAGCTGCAACACTATACGATTGTCAGTATGTAAAAAATGCTTCATCTGTGCTCCCTATTTGCAGCCCTCTGTTCGTTTGGTTGTGGCAGCGGATTCTGCATCGCTCCAAACCTTTGCTCTTGCAGAGACGGCCTCCAGGGTGTCACTTGCTCAGGTAGTAAGTATGAGCTTGTATTTCTATGCTCATATAACGACTAGTGCGCCTATCGGCTGATGATATGGTACTCGTTTCTTTTCAGATGACTTTGCCAGTGAACATGAGAAGGATTTGGAAGACAAAGGTAAAGATTACTATAGAGGTCTCTGCTAGAATTATTGAAAGTGGTAAACTTTATATGTTTGGGGGTTAAGCCGGACTGTAAGGGTTAGAAATAATTGTGTAGCAAAATCTAAGGTAGTGTGGTATATCTTTGCATCATATCTAGGTTATAATATAAGGCAAAGCTTTCTTATAGATTTAATTGTACATTTTATTTAAATGTTTCCTAATGGCAAAATGAAAGCTTAATAAATATTTGATAAAACACGGATTCATGTAAAGATCACAACCTATTACGTTTATTTGAAAAAATAAAAAAATGAAAATACACTTTGTAGCAGTCTGAGTACTGACCACAAGTACTGACCACAAGTACTGACCACAAATACTGACCACACCCACTAATGGTTTCCTTAGCTCCGCCCTCTATGTTCCTCTGGAAACCAGCCAAAGAAAATTCCACACAAAATTCATAGAATATTAAGGGCCAGACAACAAGTGGCGCACTATTGTTTGCTGAAGTCATGATAAGCAGTGCAAACGAAATAGGCGCGTACTGGGTTAGCGCGACTGAAGACCTTATGTAAAGGCTAAGGGTTAAAATGAAAACCCTTTTTTATAAGGGTTAAAAGGTATATGACAAGGTGTTTTATATATATAAATATATATATATATATATATATATATATACTCATGAAATGCCCATGTTCAGCCCATTTTACAAAAAACAATTACACCTAGATTTAGAGTTTTTGCGGCCAAAGGGGTGCGTTAGCTACGCGTCTTTTTTTCTAGCGCTGCTTCTAAACAACGCTGGTATTGAGAGTTCTCTGAATGGCTGTGTTAGGCTCCAAAAAGGGAGCGTTGAGCCGAATTTACCGTCACTTCAACCCTCAATACCAGCGTTGCTTACGGTAGCGGCTAGCTGGAAAAACGTGCTTGTGCACGATTCCCCCATAGGAAACATAGGAAGCTGCAAAAAAGCAGCGTTCAGCTCCTAACGCAGCCCCATTGTTTCCTATGGGGAAACAGTTTCTAAGTCTGCACCTAACAACCTAACATGAACCCCAAGTCTAAACACCCCTAACCTTACACTTATTAACCCCTAATCTGCCGCCCCCGCTATCGCTGACACCTGCATTATATTATTAACCCCTAATCTGCCGCTCCGTACACCGCCGCAACCTACATTATACCTATGTACCCCTAATCTGCTGCCCCTAACACCGCCGACCCCTATATTATATTTATTAACCCCTAATCTGCCCCCCTCAACGTCACCGCTACCTTACCTACACTTATTAACCCCTAATCTGCCGACCGGACCTCGCTGCTACTATAATAAATGTATTAACCCCTAAAGCTAAGTCTAACCCTAACCCTAACACCCCCCTAAGTTAAATATAATTTTAATCTAATGAAATAAATTAAATATTATTAACTAAAGTATTCCTATTTAAAAATAAATACTTACCTGTAAAATAAACCCTAATATAGCTACAATATAACGAATAATTATATTGTAGCTATTTTAGGATTTATATTTATTTTACAGGCAACTTTGTTTTTATTTTAACTAGGTACAATAGCTATTAAATAGTTATTAACTATTTAATAGCTACCTAGTTAAAATAAGTACAAAATTACCTGTAAAATAAATCCTAACCTAAGTTACAATTAAACCTAACACTACACTATCAATAAATAAATTAAATAAATTAACTAAAAGTACCTACAGTTAAATACAATTAAATAAACTAAACTAAATTACAAAAACAAACAAACACTAAATTACAAAAAATAAAAAAAGATTACAAGAATATTAGGCTAATTACACCTACTCTAAGCCCCTAATAAAATAACAAAGCTCCCCAAAATAAAAAAAAATTCCCTACCCTAATCTAAATTACAAAAGTTAACAGCTCTATTACCAGCCCTTAAAAGGGCTTTTTGCGGGGCATGCCCCAAAGTAATCAGCTCTTTTGCCTGTAAAATGAAACACAATACCACCCCCCAACATTAAAACCCACCACCCACATACCCCTACTCTAACCCAAACCCCCCTGAAGATCACCTTACCTTGAGTCGTATTCACCCAGCCGGGCACCGATGGACCAAAAGAGGACATCCGGAGTGGCAGAAGTCTTCATCCTATCCGGGCAGAAGAGGACATCAGGACTGGCAGACATCTTCATCCAAGCGGCATCTTCTATCTTCATCCATCCGGAGCGGAGCCATCTTCTTCCAGCTGACGCGGATCCATCCTTCTTCCCCGACACCTACTCGCCGAATGAAGGTTCCTTTAAATGACGTCATCCAAGATGGCGTCCCTCGAATTCTGATTGGCTGATAGGATTCTATCAGCCAATCAGAATTAAGGTAGGAAAAATCTGTTTGGCTGATTGAATCAGCCAATCAGATTCAAGTTCATTCGGATTGGCTGATCCAATCAACCAATCAGATTGAGCTTGCATTCTATTGGCTGTTCCGATCAGCCAATAGAATGCGAGCTCAATCTGATTGGCTGATTGGATCAGCCAATCCGATTGAACTTGAATCTGATTGGCTGATTCAATCAGCCAATCAGATTTTTCCTACCTTAATTCTGATTGGCTGATAGAATCCTATCAGTCAATCGGAATTTGAAGGACGCTATCTTGGATGACGTCCTTTAAAGGAACCTTCATTTGGCGAGTAAGCGTCGGGGAAGAAGGATGGATCCGCGTTTTCTGAAAGAAGATGGCTCCGCTCCGCTCCGCTCCGGATGGATGAAGATAGAAGATGCCACTTGGATGAAGATGTCTGCCGGTCCGGATGTCCTCTTCTGCCCGGATAGGATGAAGACTTGTGCCGCTCCGGATGTCCTCTTTTGGTCCATCGGTGCCCGGCTGGGTGAACACGACTCAAGGTAGGGAGATCTTAAGGGGGGGTAGTGTTAGGTTTATTTAAGGGGGGTTTGGGTTAGAGTAGGGGTATGTGGGTGGTGGGTTTTAATGTTGGAGGGTGGTATTGTGTTTTATTTTACAGGCAAAAGAGCTGATTACTTTGGGGCATGCCCTGCAAAAAGCCCTTTTAAGGGCTGGTAATAGAGCTGTTAACTTTTGTAATTTAGATTAGGGTAGGGAATTTTTTTTATTTTGGGGGGCTTTGTTATTTTATTAGGGGGCTTAGAGTAGGTGTAATTAGCCTAATATTCTTGTAATCTTTTTTTATTTTTTGTAATTTAGTGTTTGTTTGTTTTTGTAATTTAGTTTAGTTTATTTAATTGTATTTAATTGTAGGTACTTGTAGTTAATTTATTTAATTTATTTATTGATAGTGTAGTGTTAGGTTTAATTGTAACTAGGGTAAGGATTTATTTTACAGGTAATTTTGTACTTATTTTAACTAGGTAGCTATTAAATAGTTAATAACTATTTAATAGCTATTGTACCTAGTTAAAATAAAAACAAAGTTGCCTGTAAAATAAATATAAATCCTAAAATAGCTACAATATAATTATTCGTTATATTGTAGCTATATTAGGGTTTATTTTACAGGTAAGTATTTATTTTTAAATAGGAATACTTTAGTTAATAATATTTAATTTATTTCGTTAGATTAAAATTATATTTAATTTAGGGGGGTGTTAGGGTTAGGGTTAGACTTAGCTTTAGGGGTTAATACATTTATTAGAGTAGCGGCGAGGTCTGGTCGGCAGATTAGGGGTTAATAAGTGTAGGTAGGTAGCGGCGACGTTGGGGGGGCAGATTAGGGGTTTTATTAAATATTATGTTGGTGTCGCAGATGTTAGGGGCAGCAGATTAGGGGTTCATAGGGATAATGTAGGTGGCGGCGGTGTGCGGTCAGCAGATTAGGGGTTAAAAAAAATTATTATAGTGGCGGCGATGTGGGGGGACCTCGGTTTAGGGGTACATAGGTAGTTTATGGGTGTTAGTGTACTTTAGAGCACAGTAGTTAAGAGCTTTATAAACCGGCGTTAGCCCAGAAAGCTCTTAACTACTGACTTTTTTCTGCGGCTGGAGTCTTGTCAGTAGAGGGTCTACTGCTCACTTCAGCCAAGACTCTAAATACCGGTGTTATTAAGATCCCATTGAAAAGATAGGATACACATTGGCGTAAGTGGATCTGCGGTATGGAAAAGTCGCGGCTTGAAAGTGAGCGTTAGACCCTTTCCTGGCTGACTCTAAATACCAGCGGGCGGCCAAAAAGCAGAGTTAGGACCCCTTAACGCTGCTTTTGACGGCTACCGCAGAACTCTAAATCTAGGCGTTACACTTTATATTTTGTATTTATAAGTACAAATTTCTAAACTGATTTAAATCTAGTACTGATTTCTAAACTGTTAAAAATCGCCTCTTATCTCAGTGCATTTTGACAGTTTTTCACAGTCAGACAGTGCTAGTTCACATGTGTCATATAGATAATATTGTGCTCACTGCTGTAGAGATATTTAAGAGTCAGCACTGATTGGCTTAAATGTATGTCTGTCAAAAGAACTGAGGGGGCAGTCTGCACAGCTTAGATATAAGGTAATCACAGAGGTAAAACATATACTAATATAACTGTGTTGGTTATGCAAAACTGGGGAATGGGTTAAGGGATTATCTATCTTTGTAAACAATAATAATTCTGGAGTAGACTGTTCCTTTAAAGGGCTAGAGACACTTAAAGGGACAGAAAGGTCAAAATGTAAATGTGGGTAGCCCAACCTAAGACCTTGGGCCACAATACAGAGTTCCAGTGTTTTTATGTGGCCCTACACTTCCTCAAATCCCATGTCTGTACCTGGATATAATTTCACTGGTACTGCAGCCACCTCAAGTTCATACGTATCAAATATCTGTGTTATGTTGTAGCGAGACAACTGGATATGATCTACTCCTCTGCCTCTCCCCATCTGTATCATAGACTGCCACACCCCCATCTCAAAGTAACCCACTACACTATTAACCCCTAAACCACAACATCCCCATTTGAAAAGTAACCCTCTCTACCCTATTAACCCCTATGGGTTGAGTTGTTTAGGTTTTAATAGTTTAGTGGGGACTTTGCGATGGGCTATGCAGTGGTTTAGGGGTTATTAGAGTAGGGGGTTATGGCGATTTGGGTTAACACGTGAGTATGAATGTTAGTTTTTTTTACACTTTTTGAGAGTACATTATCGTAGTCATGATATTCTAACTTATGTTCTTTGCGTGTGTCGGGTTAGCACACGAGCGATAAATATTTACTTTCAACTTGTAATATGGTGCTACCCGACGTGCACAAAGAGCAGATGTTGAACGTATTTAGCATGTGAGCAGGAGCACTAATTATTGCTTCACTCATAATCTAGACCTGTGTGATTAACCTCTGCTCAGAACCCGCAGATCTCTGCTGGTCCCCAGTGGAAGCTGCCACAGATCTAATCAGCAGCTCTAGTTCAACATCTGAGTTATGTGACTAGCCCTGCTGATTAGAGGCTAGATTAAGAGTGAATCACTAAGAGTAGCATGCAAGCGATAAGGGATATTTTGCTGCTCTTTGCGTCTGTCGGAAATAGCACGTGTATTATGACTTGAAAGTAAACACATTCACTTGAACACAATCAAATTTAACGGGCATAGGGTTAGCGTGACTTCACAAGACAAGAAAGTTGCAAAAACCACATCAAAAATATATTTAACCCCTTAATGACCAGCGACGTACCCTGTACGGTCTCGCTCGAGCAGGGGCGCTAAATTGTGCACCACTTGTAATCTAGCCTGAGATCAGTAGCGTTTCCACTTGGGACCAGCAGTGCTGTGGTTAAACATACAGTTGGGGAGGGACAATAATCTTAATTGATTATAGCTCTTTAACCTCCCATTGGGTGGGGGGGGATAAATATTTATGTATCTGAAATAGCTGGTGGTGCTTATTGAACCCCGAGACATAATTAGCATTAAAATATGTGCATTGTGTTTAGACAGAGATAACATGAGCAGGTATGATTCACCTACAGGCTCAGCACATTTAAATGAGCATGCCCTTAAGAACAATATGTGATGAGGTTAATGTTCAAAGCCAGCAATTTTTACTACAAAAATAAACACGTAGGAACAATTTTCCTTAATACTCTGCAGTGGGTATAACAAGCAATTTGGAAAATATTAAGGGCAAAAATTTATAGTGCAGTGTCCCTTTAAGGTATTGCGGGTAAATTGTCAGTTCTGGCTTTGATGTCCAGTGAGATTTTTACTATTAAACAAACTGTTTTCCTTTATATATATCCTAACTTGTTCTATTGATATTTTCAGGGTTTCCTCCCAACTGTTTATCAGCCATGTGCGACCATCACTGCAGGGTAGTTAATGGTATTCCTATGTGTAGCTGTTTCCATGGTTACAGCATCGGAAAAGATGGTAAAACCTGTTATGGTGAGTTGTCCCATTGTAATGTCTTCCTTCCCTAATGCATTAAATTGATTATTTATCTGTCAATATGAACTAAACATTCTAAAAACAGCTACGTGCTTACAGCTGTAGCATAATTAATGCCATCAGCTTTGTTGTAGAGGTTTTATTTTATCAGTTGTAACACTATCCAGTTCATACAATGCAATATTTTGTTATTTGTGTGCCGCTAAATAATGCTGTCTGGTTAAAGCTGATTTGAAATACAGATCATGTGAATTGAAGAAAAAAACTTGGAGCTCAGGTGACTATAAGGGAATATTCTGCGTATGTGTATGTCTGAGTCCAGGACTAATAAATATTTAAATTAACTTAGCTGCGATTGGCCAAATGTTTTTACCAAAGCCACAACCACTTTTGAGGGCTGGCTTTAGTGATATCACAAAGGAAAATAAAAAGTCTTTTTTTCTACATGAAATAAAGCTTAGTTTTAAAGAAAAAATTGGTAAGACGTAATTGATAAATCATGATCATTATAATTATAATGTTTGTTTATATGAAGTTTGATTTCATTTTATAACCCTTTAACTTACCAACCATATTCAAATAACTCTACCATAATAAAACTCTGTCTAGTTCAATGGTTTTCAAAGTGTGAGGCGGCCTCCATGGGGGAGGGCTAGTGCATATAAGGGGAGGCGCAGGAGCAGTGGCATATCCCACTATCCTATGGAAATCACAAGCAGCAGCTGAATTTAGCAAAAGATAGAACAGTTTATAAGATACAACAACGGCACTTCTCATCTCGTGGTGGATGTAGGTGTAAGTGCAAATTGAAATGTGACTGATGCACTCTTTTGGTTAAGCAGAATCAGCTCCTATGATAGTGTATGGCTGCTTATCAGCATGTAACGTATTAAGGGCATTACCCCCTGCCTGACATGGGATCTAGCAGTGAGTGAGTGTACTTGGCAACATTGTTGCAGTGTAGTGGGTGGGTGCTTAGTACTCACTATTTAACCACTTGCAGGCCTGTTTTCAGCCTCTTTTGTTCCAGTTAGTCCAAAGCGTTTTTCCCCTCCCATCCCTCCCAACTTTGTTGATGTTGTTGTTATTTTGCAGATGCTGGTGCGTTGCGGCAATGTAGACGTTAATCAGTTTAGCTTAGTGTCTGAGACAGGAGTCTGATTAGTTGAACTTTCTCTAGTAAGACCTCAGCTCTAATTCCCGTCCCCTAATTGGCATGAGTTGGCTGTATGTTTTTCAATGTAATTTCCCTTGAAAGGTAGTTTTTAGTTATCTCTTGATAGCAGGAGGTCAAGGCTTCATCTAAGGGTGGAGCTCCTTAAAGGGGGACTGTCGAGCTAATGGGTGGAGCGATGTCCCTAGGCGCGGCCTAGGGGTGCTCCACTCCGTAGGCCTGCTTACCATGTGTGATATCCCTTTAAATCTGAACCTGCATAAGCACTTCCTTCCTATTTAAGGAAGTGCTTACCCCTCAATCAGGGCCTGAAAATTGAAGCTGTTAACCAGATCTCCTTGCTCCTCTGTGGAGCTACTACCACTTTTTGTTATTGTTGCTTTAACCTTCAGGTCTTATACTGCGCCTTCGATACCCGCTGGGTATCTACTGTTACCTCTATTCTGACCGGGATCATTTTCTGGATTCATCCGCCAACCGGAACTTCTTTCACCACGTCGAAGTCGCGCTCACACCAAACAGACGCCGAACCTAAGAGCTGCAACTTTCCTCTCAACCTTTTTTACTAAAAGGCATAACCGCTCTCCACGCTTCATACCACCGCAACTGTTAAGATAAGTACCGCTCTCCTCGCTACAATTTATTCTCGCATAAAGGTTAATCCTTAAACATCATTGTTTGTTATAGGACATATCAAATACCTATATTGTGTTTCACATCTGACTCAGTATATAGCGGTTTGGGATTCAAGCTAGTATGTCTGGACTGTGTATATATTTTATTGCGTGAAAGTGTGAGTGCGTGAAGGAACTACCTCTACCTTACAAAGCAGTCTATTCATTTGCTTTGCTTGATCTGCTTTAATCAGCATTAACTGTTGCATTATACTTAAACTCAACTGACTTGCTCTGAACTTTAATCTCAGTTACTTATACTCATTCCTGATTTATATATATATTCCTATCTTAGTGAAGTTTCATATTACTCAATCAATTACAAAATTAATGTCTCACCTTAAATAAGTAAGTTTAATAAATCATTTTCTCTTGCTTATTTTAAGAAAAGAGCAACAAAACCTTTATTTTTTCATTCTAATTTTGGTTATCACAGAATTTTCAGGCCTATAAGGTTATAACCTGTAATATATAGGATGGATCCTAGTGAAAT
The DNA here is from genome assembly GCF_027579735.1 of Bombina bombina. NCBI lineage: Eukaryota > Metazoa > Chordata > Amphibia > Anura > Bombinatoridae > Bombina > Bombina bombina. Next base: position 180,888,555 of record NC_069505.1, read on the forward strand.
AAAAAATGAATTCACCAATATTCATCAAAAATTGGAATATTTAGCCAGGGCCTTAACTGAGGTACAATCAGAAAATAAAGCACTTAAAACTTTAGTAAAAGAATGTTTACCAGCAAAGAGCTCAGAAGTCCCTGAACCTCACATTAACTATCCACAACCCTTTTCTGGTAAACGAAGTAAATATAGAGACTTTAAAAATGCTTGCAAATTACTTTTTTCACTAAGGCCTAAAACTTATCACTCTGAAAGAATCAAGGTTTGTACCACCATCTCATTCCTCCAGGGGGAGCCTCGCTCATGGGCTAATAGATACTTTGAGAATAACCATCCAATTTTGGATTCCCTGGAAGAGTTTTTTTTAGCCATGACATCCCTATATGAGGACTCTCACTCCCAGATGACGGCAGAAACGAAATTGAGATCCCTAAAACAGGGTAAGAGGAATATAGAAGACTATATTACCGAATTCCAAATGTGGATAGATGATTCCAAATGGAAAGAAATTAGTTTGAAAAACCAGTTCAGACTGGGCCTTTCAGAATTGTTAAAAGATGAGTTGTCCCGTTTGGAGATGCCCGAAACCCTGAACGGACTGATGAAATTAAGCACTACCCTGGATCGGAGATTACGTGAAAGGAAGGCTGAGAGAGCTACCTATTACGTACCACCTAGACGTCCGTATCTTTACACACCCAACCAGGAAAAGGGTACTTCTAATCAAACCCCAATGGAGATTGGAGCCATAAAAGGACCTTTAACACCTGAAGAAAAGGCCAGACGCAGATCTGAGAATCTTTGCTTATATTGTGGGCAAAAAGAACACTCCGTTAATAATTGCCCAATTCTTCAAAAGCAGAAGAAGGGTAAGATTCATTGAAAACATAATATTTTATACTTCACTCAAAACCCTCAACTGACTCTTAACCTTTCTTTACAGTGGGATCGGAAAAACATACAGTCTAATGCATTGATCGATTCTGGGGCAGCCGGAAATTATATCGATATTTCTTTTGTTGATTTAAATAAAATACCTATTGTTTGCAAGGAACAACCAGTCTCTGTTAAACTCATTGATGGCTCCCTCATACAACATGGTCCCATTACCCATCAAACAATACCTTTACTAGTGACAACTGACGATGGACATACTGAATATCTTTCTTTTGACTTAATTTCCATCCACATGCATACACTTATTTTTGGCTTTACATGGTTAAAAAAACATAACCCCAGCATTGACTGGTCCACTCCACAGATAACATTAGCATCACCATTCTGTTTAAAAACTTGTTTTCCATATCAGTTAATCTCTGCTATTGAATCCGAACTACCAGAAATTTATCAGGATCTGGCAGAGGTGTTTGATTTAAAAGAGGCAGAAAACCTCCCCCCTCATAGGGAGTTTGATTGCCCAATTGATTTGATACCTGGCTCTCAAATACCTCACGGAAAAATATACCCACTTTCACAAGAGGAACTTACTTACTTACGTTCCTATTTAGACGACAATCTTCGAAAAGGTTTTATATCCCATTCAACATCTCCAGCTGCTGCTGGAATGTTCTTAGTACGTAATAAGGACGGAACAATAAGACCTATTATTGATTATAGAGCTTTAAATGAAATTACTGTTAAAAACAGGCATCCTCTACCCCTCATACCCGAATTATTAGAACGTTTAAACGATGCTACAATCTATTCAAAACTTGATCTTAAGGGGGCTTACAATCTTGTCCGTATGAAAGAAGGTCATGAGTGGAAAACCGCCTTTAGAACCCGTTATGGGCTTTTTCAATACAATGTAATGCCCTTCGGCTTAAGCAATGCTCCTGCAACCTTCCAGCATTTTATTAATGAAATATTCCACGACCTTATGGACATCTGTGTTATAATTTACTTAGATGATATTTTAATATACTCCAAATCACCCTCTGATCACGAAAAGCATGTAAGATGGGTACTCACCCGTCTCAAGGAGCACAAATTATATGCTAAATTAGAAAAATGTGTATTCCATGTCTCTAAGATAAAATTTTTAGGTTATATAATAACTCCTAACCATGTACAAATGGATCCTGACAAAGTGTCCGCCATTAAAGATTGGCCTGCTCCCACTACTGTAAAAGCGCTACAACGCTTTATAGGTTTCGCTAATTTTTATCGAAAGTTTATTAAAAACTTTTCTTCAATAGTTAGACCACTGACACAACTGACTAGTGTTAATCAAAGATTTAAATGGTCTCAAAAAGCCCAAGAAACCTTCGAAAAACTTAAAGAGTTATTTTCTACAGCCCCAATCTTATCACTACCCAACTTTGATCTCCAATTCCAACTTGAAGTAGATGCCTCTAATACTGGCATAGGAGCAGTACTCTCCCAACAACAAGTTGAGAATGGGGAAATTCACCCCATTGCGTTTTATTCAAGAACCTTAACTAGTGCAGAAAGTAATTATAGTGTGGGGGACAAAGAATTGTTAGCAATAAAGAGTGCCCTTGAACAATGGAGACACCTCCTAGAAGGATCTAAACTTCCATTCATTATTTTTACTGACCATAAGAATCTTGAATATTTAAAAAAAAACAAGACTTTGACAGCCAGACAAGCGAGATGGTCTCTATTTTTAGACCGTTTTAATTTTATAATTACCTACAAACCAGGCAGTCAAAATACTAAGGCTGATGCTTTATCACGTATAAACGAAAACTTAACTCATGAACCACCTAATTTTACTATCCCTCCTGAAAAAATCATAGGCGTCCTGACACCTATAGAACAAGAGGTTCATAAGGCTCTAAAACAAGATTCAATACCCCACCAAACTTGTGTTAAAGACTCTCTATCTGGACTGTACTATCATAACAGTCAATTGTATATACCCAAGAGCATGAGATCTTCAATACTCACACACACCCATGATGATACAATGTCTGGTCATCCTGGAATTAAAAAGACCATTGAACTAACCCGACGTCATTTCTGGTGGCCTGGCATGAACAAATATATTTATGATTATGTATCAGGATGTGAGAATTGTGCCCGAAATAAATTAGTTCATAAGAGACCAATTGGTCTACTTACACCTCTGCCTATCCCAGATAAACCATGGAGTACCATAGCCATGGATTTTATTGTTGAACTTCCACTTACTCAACAATATAACACTATTATGGTAATAATTGACCATTTAACCAGACTAGCTCATTTTATCCCACTTAAGGGATTACCCTCAGCTATGACTACGGCTAAGGTATTTATCGACCACATAGTCAGACTACATGGTTTACCTACCAACATAATTACAGATAGGGGAACGCAATTTACCTCTTCTTTCTGGAGATCTCTGTGTAAATTGTTAAAGATTGACCACCTTTATACCACTGCTTTCCATCCCCAGACTAATGGACTTACAGAGAGACTTAATCAAACCATAGAACAATTCTTACGTTGTTACATATCACATCTCCAAGATGATTGGACAGTTTATCTTCCCATGGCCGAATTCACATATAACAATTCCATAAGTACCTCTATCAAAACTTCCCCCTTTTTTGCAACATATGGTTACCACCCAAACGCTATATCTCTTTCTAACAAATCAGTAAATTCTCCCACAGCAACGGAATTTACATCTAACCTCCATGAAAGGTTAATTGTCCTGAAAAGACATCTTCATGAAGCCAAACAATATCAAAAAACATATTATGACTTAAAACATCGAAAGGGTCCTGATTATAAGGTTGGGGACTTAGTACTTCTATCAACAAAGAATCTTAAACTCAAAGTTCCTAGCAAGAAACTTGCGAATCAGTTCTTGGGTCCATTTCCAATAGAACATGTGATCAATTCCAACGTGGTTAGACTTAAATTGCCTAAAGACTACAAAATACATCCTTCTTTCCATATCTCATTGTTGAAACCATTCCCAACCAAAGACCATCCTTCTTCTATTCCGCCACCTCCTGTTATGGTGGATCATCAAGAAGAATTTGAGGTTGAATCCATACTGGATTCTAGGATACACAGAAATAAATTGGAATATCTCATTAAATGGAAGGGTTACGGCCCTGAGGAAAACTCTTGGCTCATCCATTCCGAAGTCCATTCGCCCCGATTGGTCAGGTTCTTCCATAAGAAATATCCACTTAAACCTCACGCAGAATCCCCAGGGGTGATTCCCTGAGGAGGGGGGCATGTGCTATCCCTTTAAATCTGAACCTGCATAAGCACTTCCTTCCTATTTAAGGAAGTGCTTACCCCTCAATCAGGGCCTGAAAATTGAAGCTGTTAACCAGATCTCCTTGCTCCTCTGTGGAGCTACTACCACTTTTTGTTATTGTTGCTTTAACCTTCAGGTCTTATACTGCGCCTTCGATACCCGCTGGGTATCTACTGTTACCTCTATTCTGACCGGGATCATTTTCTGGATTCATCCACCAACCGGAACTTCTTTCACCACGCCGAAGTCGCGCTCACACCAAACAGACGCCGAACCTAAGAGCTGCAACTTTCCTCTCAACCTTTTTTACTAAAAGGCATAACCGCTCTCCACGCTTCATACCACCGCAACTGTTAAGATAAGTACCGCTCTCCTCGCTACAATTTATTCTCGCATAAAGGTTAATCCTTAAACATCATTGTTTGTTATAGGACATATCAAATACCTATATTGTGTTTCACATCTGACTCAGTATATAGCGGTTTGGGATTCAAGCTAGTATGTCTGGACTGTGTATATATTTTATTGCGTGAAAGTGTGAGTGCGTGAAGGAACTACCTCTACCTTACAAAGCAGTCTATTCATTTGCTTTGCTTGATCTGCTTTAATCAGCATTAACTGTTGCATTATACTTAAACTCAACTGACTTGCTCTGAACTTTAATCTCAGTTACTTATACTCATTCCTGATTTATATATATATTCCTATCTTAGTGAAGTTTCATATTACTCAATCAATTACAAAATTAATGTCTCACCTTAAATAAGTAAGTTTAATAAATCATTTTCTCTTGCTTATTTTAAGAAAAGAGCAACAAAACCTTTATTTTTTCATTCTAATTTTGGTTATCACACCATGCTCCTCTAGGGCGTTCGCTGCTCCTCATAGACGGGTCCTAGCAGAGGTCCCACATATTGCACAGTGCCTTGTTCTCTTGATGTTAGGGGTTAGCTAGAATGCTCAGATGCCGCCACTTAAGTTGAAGACTTTGTGAAAGTCTACAGTTAAATGATTTAATTTACTAATAAAAGTGACCATGACCGGTCTTAAACCAACCTGGTGTCAGTGTTTTTTCAGGGGAAGTTAATTAATTGGGGTGGTGGTATTAAGAGAGGAATGTCCAATGGGGGTTTAAGCCCTTAAGAGGTGTGTGTGTGAACCCTGGATCATATGTAAAGTCCCTGAATTAAAACTAAAAATAAATATTATAATTTTCTTTAAAGAGACAAAATAAAATAACATCTGTTATGGGGGGCTTCTGTCTTGTAAATTTAATCAGTGGGGAGTGCCTAAGACTTTGAAAAACCCTTTTTTAGTTCTTATAGTAAAGGGATTTTTTTATTTCATGATTTAAATAGAGCATGCAGCACTATTTTCTGTCATGTTGTGCTCCAGACACCTACCTAAGTATCTCTTCAACAAAGAATACCATGGGAATGAAGCAAATGTAATAATATAAGTAAATTGAAAACTTGTTTTAAAATTGTATGCTCTGTCTGGATCACAAAAGAAAATTTTGGGGTTTTATATCCCTTTAACCCCTTAATGACCGGACCATTCCATTTTTCAATTTTCTTACCCTTAATGACAATGGCTATTTTTACATTTCTGCAGTGTTTGTGTTTAGCTGTAATTTTCCTCTTACTCATTTACTGTACCCACACATATTATATACCGTTTTTCTCGCCATTAAATGGACTTTCTAAAGATACCATTATTTTCATCATGTCTTATAATTTACTACAAAAAAAATAATAAAATATGAGGAAAAAATGGAAAAAAACACACTTTTTTCTAAATTTGACCCCCAAAATCTGTTACACATCTACAACCACCAAAAAACACCCATGCTAAATAGTTTATAAATTTTGTCCTGAGTTTAGAAATACCCAATGTTTACACGTTCTTTGCTTTTTTTGCAATTTATGGGGCAATAAATACAAGTAGCACTTTGCTATTTCCAAACCACTTTTTTTCAAAATGGGCGCTAGTTACTTTGGAACCCTGATATCTGGCAGGAATACCTGAATATCCCTTGACATGAATATATTTTGTTTTAGAAGACATCCCAAAGTATTGATCTAGGCCCATTTTGGTATATTTCATGCCACCATTTCACCGCCAAATGCGATAAAAAAAAAAAAGTTCACTTTTTCACAAATTTTGTCAAAAACTTTAGGTTTCCCACTGAAATTATTTACAAACAGCTTCTGCAATTATGGCACAAATGGTTGTAAATGCTTCTCTGGGATCCCCTTTTTCAGAAATAACAGACTCATATGGCTTTGTGTTTGCTTTTTGGTAATTAGAAGGCCGCTAAATGCCGCTGCGCACCACACATGTTTTATGCCCAGGAATGAAGGGGTTAATTAGGGAGCATGTAGGGAGCTTGTAGGGTTAATTTTAGCTTTAGTGTAGTGTAGTAGACAACCCCAAGTATTGATCTAGGCCCATTTTGGTATATTTTATGCCACCATTTCACCGCCAAATGCGAGCAAATAAAAAAAAAACTTTACATTTTTCACAATTTTAGGTTTCTCACTGAAATTATTTACAAACAGCTTGTGCTATTATGGCAGAAATTGTTGTAAAAGCTTCTCTGGGATCACCTTTGTTCAGAAATAGCAGACTTATATGGCTTTGGCGTTGCTTTTTGGTAATTAGAAGGCCGCTAAATGCTGCTGCGCACCACACGTGAATTATGCCCAGCAGTGAAGGGGTTAAATTAGGTAGCTTGTAGGGAGCTTGCAGGGTTAATTTTAGAGATCAGCCTCCCACCTGACACATCCCACTCCCTGATCCCTCCCAAACAGCTCTCTTCCCTCCCCCACCCCACAATTGTTACCGCCATCTTAAGTGCTGGCAGAAAGTCTGCCAGTACTAAATAAAAGAGTTTTTTTTTTTTGTTTTTTTAAATAAAAATTATAAAATATTTTAGTTGTGATGGACCCCTGCCTTAGCACCAACCTCCCTGATCCCCCCCTCCAGCTCTCTAACCCTCTCCCCTACCTAATTACCGCCATCTTGGGCACTGGCAGCTGTCTGCCAGTACCCAGTTTGGCCCCAAAAACCAAACTATTTAAATTTTATTTATAACTTTTATTTGTATTTTTAATTATTTCTGTAGTGTAGCAGCCCCCCCACAATACCCCCACCCCCTCCCCCTCCCATATCCTTTTATATGTTAAAAAAAAAAAAATTGTAACTTTTTTTTTAACTTTTTTTTTAACTTTTTTTCCCCCCTTCCTTCATTGGTGTCAGTGTGGCTAATGTTCGAACGTGGACGTGCCTGCGCGTCCACGTGCACGCGCATCCACGTGCACACGCGCACGATGCACGCGCGCATCGTGCACGCGCGCGCACACGCTTCCTCCTCCCACCGGACAAAGGCACCATCGGCACCATCACTACCGGTGCAGAGAGGGCCACAGAGTGGCTCTCTCTGCATTGGAGGCTTGTAAAGGGGTATTGCAGGATGCCTCCATATCGAGGCATCACTGCAATACCCTCAGTTTTGTGATCACTTCCAGCACTATGTTAGACAACTGACGTACCAGGTACGTCCATTGTCATTAACTGCTTGTTAATGCATGACGTACCTGGTACTTCAGTTGTCATTAAGGGGTTAATCTACAGATCCAATTCACCACAGTGTGAAGTAACTCTCTCTCATTTGTCATTAACCAATTCCAAAGACACAATAGGCAGAAATGTCTCATAGGAAATACAGGCAGGTACCCATAATGGAGTTGATGATTAAGAACTTGCCGCCATGGAGAGAAATCACACAAAATCTTTGGGATTTTTTTGTTCTTATTTTGTTATTTTGGAGACTCTTCTCCACATACAGAACCTGCATATTGAGATAAACAGCTCTCAAGGTAAAATTTGCCTTTCTAAAATTTTTTGAGGGACCTCACTGTACTGATGATACTTCTTAAATAATCTCACCTGAGCAAAAAAATTTAGTTAATCTCACTAGAGCAGATTGCTTTAGATAATCTCTCCTGAGCAAAGATCTTTAGATCATCTCGCCTGAGCAGATTGCTTTAGATAATCTCTCCTGAGCAGAGAGTTTTAGATAATCTCTCCTGAGCAGAGAGCTTTAGATCATCTCACCTGAGCAGAGAGCTTTAGATCATCTCACCTGAGCAGGGAGCTTTAGATCATCTTACCTGAGCACAGAGCTTTAGATTATCTCACCAGAGAAGGGAGCTTTAGATAATCTCTGCAGAGCAGAGAGCTTTAGATCATTTTATCTTAGCAGGGAGCTTTATATCATCTTACCTGAGCACAGAGCTTTAGATTATCTCACCAGAGAAGGGAGTTTTAGATAATCTATGCAGAACAGAGAGATTTAGATCATCTCATCTGAGTGGAATTCTTTAGATCATCTTGACTAAGCAGAGCTTTAGATTATCTTGCCTGAGTGGAAATCTTTAGATCATCTTGACTGAACAGAGAACTTTAGGTCATCTCACCTGAGCAGAAAGCTTTAGATAATCTCACTAGAGTAGAGAGCTTTAGATCATCTAACCTGAGCAGACAGCTTTAGATCATCTCACCTGAGCAGAAAGCTTTAGGTCATCTCGTCTGAACAGAGAGGTTTAGATCATCTTGTCTGAACAGAAAGCTTTAGGTCATCTCGCCTGAGCAGAGAGCTTTAGATCATCTTGCCTAAGCAGAGAGCTTTAGATCATCTCACCTGAGCAGACAGCTTTAGATCATCTCTCTTAAGCAGTGAGCTTTAGATCATCTCTTCTGAGCAGAGAGCTTTAGGTCCTCTCGCCTGAGTAGAGAGCTTTAGATCATCTCACTAGAGCAAAGAGCTTTAGATCATCTCACCTGAGCAGAGAGCTTTAGGTTATCTCACCTGAGCAGAGAGCTTTAGATCATCTCACCTGAACAGAAAGCTTTAGGTCATCTCGTCTGAACAGAGAGGTTTAGACCATCTCACCAGAGCAGAGAGCTTTAGATCATCTCACCTAAGCAGAATGATTTAGGTCATCTCCCCTGAACAGAGAGCTTTAGATAATCTCGTCTGAGCAGAGAGCTTTAGATAATCTCACCTAAGCAGAGAGCTTTAGATCATCTCACCTAGGCAGATAGCTTTAAATCATCTCATCTAAGCAGTGAGCTTTAGATAATCACCCCTGAACAGAGAGCTTTAGATCATCTCATCTGAGCAGAGAGTTTTAGATCATCTCACCTGAGCAGAGAGCTATAGATCATCTCACCTAGGCAGAGAGTTTTAGATCATCTCACCTGAGCAAAAAGCTTTAGATCATCTCACCTGAGCAGAGAGCTTTAGATCATCTAACCTAAGCAGAGAGCTTTAGGTCATCTTGCCTGATCAGAGAGGTTCAGATCATCTCACCTGAGCAGAGAGCTGTAGGTCATCGCGCCTTAGCAGAGAGCTATAGATCATCTCACCTGAGCAGAGAGGTTTAGATTGTCTCGCCTGAGTAGAGAAATTTAAGTCATCTCACCTGAGCAGAAAGCTTTAGGTAATCTCGTCTGAGCAGAGAGCTTTAGATCATCTCACCTGAGCAGAGAGGTTTAGATCATCTCGTCTGAGCAGAGAGGTTTAGATCATCTCACCTGAGCAGAGAGCTTTAGGTTATCTCACCTGAGCAGAGAGCTTTGGATCATCTCACCTGAGCAGAGAACTTTAGGCTATCTCACCTGAGCAGAGAGCTTTAGATCATCTAACCTAAGCAGAGAGCTTTAGGTCATCTTGCCTGATCAGAGAGGTTCAGATCATCTCACCTGAGCAGAGAGCTGTAGGTCATCGCGCCTTAGCAGAGAGCTATAGATCATCTCACCTGAGCAGAGAGGTTTAGATTGTCTCGCCTGAGTAAAGAAATTTAAGTCATCTCACCTGAGCAGAAAGCTTTAGGTAATCTCGTCTGAGCAGAGAGCTTTAGATCATCTCACCTGAGCAGAGAGGTTTAGATTGTCTCGCCTGAGTAAAGAAATTTAAGTCATCTCACCTGAGCAGAAAGCTTTAGGTAATCTCGTCTGAGCAGAGAGCTTTAGATCATCTCACCTGAGCAGAGAGGTTTAGATCATCTCGTCTGAGCAGAGAGGTTAAGATCATCTCACCTGAGCAGAGAGCTTTAGGTTATCTCACCTGAGCAGAGAGCTTTGGATCATCTCACCTGAGCAGAGAACTTTAGGTTATCTCACCTGAGCAGAGAGCTTTGGATCATCTCATCTGAGCAGAGAGCTTTAGGTCATCTCACCTGAACAGAGAGCTTTAGATCATCTCACCTAAGCAGAGAGCTTTAGATCATCTTGCCTAAGCAGAGAGCTTTAGATCATCTCACGTAAGCAGTGAGCTTTAGATCATCTCGTCTGAGCAGAGAGCTTTAGGTCCTCTCGTCTGAATAGAGAGCTTTAGATCATCTCACTAGAGCAGAGAGCTTTAGATAATCTCACATGAACAGAGAAATTTAGGTCATCTCACCTGAGCAGAGAGCTTTAGATCATCTCACCTGAGCAGAGAACTTTAGATCATCTCACCTGAGCAGAGAGCTTTAGATTATCTCACCTGAGCAGACAGCTTTAGATCATCTCTCTTAAGCAGTGAGCTTTAGATCATCTCGTCTGAGTAGAGAGCTTTAGGTCCTCTCGCCTGAGTAGAGAGCTTTAGATCATCTCACTAGAGCAGAGAGCTCTAGACCATCTTGGCTGAGCAGAGAGCTGTAGGTCATCTCACTAGAGCAGGGAGCTCTAGACCATCTTGGCTGAGCAGAGAGCTGTAGGTCATCTCACCCGAGCAGAGAGCTTTAGATCATCACACCAGAGTAGAGATCTTTAGATCATATCACTTTAGCTGAGAGTTTTAGATCATCTCGCCTGAGCAGAGAGCTTTGAATCATATCCCCTTAGCTGAGAGCTTTAGATCACCTTGACGGAGCAGAGAGCTTTAGGTCATCTCGTCTGAGTAGAGAGCTTTGGATCATCTCACCAGAGCAGAGAGCTCTAGATCATCTCGGCTGACCAGAGAGCTTTAGGTCATCTCACCCGAGCAGAGAGCTTTGGATCATCTCAACAGAGCAGAGATCTCTAGATCATCTCAGCTGACCATAGATCATATCACCTTAGCTGAGAGTTTTAGATCATCTCGCCTGAGCAGAGAGCTTTGAATTATATCCCCTTAGCTGAGAGCTTTAGATCACCTTGACGGAGCAGAGAGCTTTAGGTCATCTCATCTGAGTAGAGAGCTCTGGATCATCTCACCAGAGCAGAGAGCTCTAGACCATCTTGGCTGAGCAGAGAGCTGTAGGTCATCTCACCCGAGCAGAGAGCTGTAGGTCATCTCACCCGAGCAGAGAGCTGTAGGTCATCTCACCCGAGCAGAGAGCTTTAGATAATCTCACCTGAACAGAGAAATTTAGGTCATCTCACCTGAGCAGAGAGCTTTAGATCATCTCATCTGAGCAGAGAGCTTTTGGTCATCTAGTCTGAGCATAGAGCTTTAGGTCATCTCGTCTGAGTAGAGAGCTTTAGATCATCTCAATAGAGCAGTGAGCTTTAGATCATCACACCAGAGTAGAGAGCTTTAGATCATATCACCTTAGCTGAGAGTTTTAGATCATCTCGTCTGAGCAGAGAGCTTTGAATCATATCCCCTTAGCTGAGAGCTTTAGATCATATCACCTTAGCTGAGAGTTTTAGATCATCTCGCCTGAGCAGAGAGCTTTGAATCATATCCCCTTAGCTGAGAGCTTTAGATCACCTTGACGGAGCAGCTCTTTAGGTCATCTCGTCTGAGTAGAGAGCTTTGGATCATCTCACCAGAGCAGAGAGCTCTAGATCATCTCGGCTGACCAGAGAGCTTTAGGTCATCTCATCCGAGCAGAGAGCTTTGGATCATCTCAACAGAGCAGAGATCTCTAGATCATCTCGGCTGACCAGAGAGCTTTAGGACATTTCACCCGAGCAGAGAGCTTTTGATCATCTCACCAGAGCAGAGAGCTCTAGATCATCTCGGCTGACCAGAGAGCTTTAGGTCATCTCACCGAGCAGAGAGCTTTGAATCATATCACCTTAGCTGAGAGCTTTAGATCATCTCGCCTGAGCACTGCGCTTTAAATCATCTCGCCTGATCAGAGAGCTTTAGATCTGTTTTAGAGATTTCAAGTATATGAACAATTGGGGCAGTTTAAAGACTTTCAATGTTTTAATTAAACTGCCAGAAATATATTTTGCTTCCATGAAAATCCTTGTGACGATCTTACTTGAACAGCTTTTAAAATCTTTGTTTGAATTGATTCTTAAACTTTATAATTTTTTTAAATGTGATTATAATATTACACAAACTACTGTATCTTAAGTATCTTTCTTATTGATTGTGTAGTTTCACCTATTAATTAGAAAGGGCTACTATGCAATACTCTTGTCCCGTTTTTGTGACAGGAAGTATTTACCTACTACATTTAGTATAAAATAGAAAGTGCCTTCTGCTTTTATTTTTGTTTAATGTCACAATATAGTTTAAATATGTGATTGCAAAACCCATGCTTCAAGCCAGTGCCAATTAATATAATTAGCAAATAATATGCCTTGTAGTAAATTAATGTATTTGTGTTGGCAGACATTGATGAATGTACCCGACCTCAAGCAATGAGCCTTTGTCAACAACAATGTAAAAACAGCATTGGCAGCTACAGATGTATTTGTTATTATGGCTATCAACTCTCCTCTAATGGCCGGTCCTGTATCCCCAACAAACACCCCAACATTATTGCAGGTAAGTCTAGTTATTATTGATATACAAAAGCAAAGAGTACTGATCAAAATGTATCAAATGTTCTATCTCCTTCAAAGATGCAGAACTAAACAGAATATCACCCAGAAAAGTCAACAGCAAGAGGCCAGGCTAGAAGTATAAATATGTATAAAAATGACACACTGCTCACTGGATGGTCTATAATGGTAATGGTCTTCACTTGAAAGACAAAATCCAGCTTTGCTCTGTTTATGAAATCACTGATAAAGTTATCAATAAAGATATACGACAAAAATAGCATCATCACTGATGCCTTGAGGAATTTCTTTATGAAAAATATATGTATTTTTTATATATTATTGATAGCAATTTCTGACCCTCCACAGTAACTATCAATCCAACATGTCTGGATGGGATTATTTTGTAATTGAAATTGATGCTGCTCCTTTAACTAGTCACCATGATGTCTTTGGGCACGATGATTTAAAGGTCCCTGGGCCGGTGAGATTATTAAAGAATATTTGCCAGTACTTTTATTTCCCTGGTGCGTACATTACAAAAGTACACAATCAAAATCGTAATTTAAAAATCATACAAAACGAATAATTAAACCATTCACACATAAATACACAGGAAAAATTGAATAGTTAAGGTGCAACGAAATTGTTTACCTGAAATTATATTTTATAAAAAAAAAACGTAAAATCTGTATGTAAATCACACAGGAATAAATGGTATTAAACATGCACAGCGTAAATCATAATTTAAGTACACTGAGTTTGCAAAAAACACATTGAAATTCATACTTATAAGTATAAAACACAAAGCGTAATTTCTGTTTTATCGTAAAATGGACTGAACATGGGTCCCAGCATAATTATCTAAACCTTTTTGCCCTACAGATCTCACTGTTTTTTCTCGCCAGTTAAAAGGAGCTTTTATCAAAATGCTCAAAACACTAATTACTCTGAAAAAAAGCCTATGCATACTAAAATAACAGCGAATCTAAGTTACGGTTCATTGAAAACAGAGAATTTTGATTTGTATTAGGCTTAATATTAAAGTTTAAACATATGCCGGTTTCTTCCTGTGTTCTTTGTCCTCCAGAGCTGTCATTCTTTTTATGGAAGACAATTTGCCACTCGCAGGGACAGCCTCTCTTCTTTGATAAATGCACCAAGACTGTCCCTGCGAAGCTAAACCTGATTTTTTACATTTTGGTGGCGATCTTTTAATCATTGGGCCCTTTGTCTCAGTTCGGATTGGATGGAGACATTTAAAACAATGAAATCAAATCAACTGAACAAGATAACGTCAGATTACCTTGATGCTATCACCTTAAAAGGACATAAATAGTATTTTTGCCATACACATGAGTTATCAAAAATGCTTCTTGTACAAGCTATCAATGTTACTGCGCAATGGGTGCGCACCGCCATTAAAACATTGCGCCTGCTTAATCTGTTATTCTTGAAGCCACACCTTTGGGCAGGTTTACTTGGCATTGGACTAACCCATACCCCTTCAAATTTACAGAAGGCTTTCCAGGATTGGCAGGTGAGGGGGTAATTGTGTGGGAGGTTGGACAGATTAAGGGCGTGTGCAGTCCCTTGTTTTACTCTGGACATTTGCCCTGCCTCTGAATAAAAGGGGGTGTCTGGGGATTGCTCCAGCTCTGTTCTAGTCACACCATATCTATTACACCCAACCACTCACACTTCATGCCTACCCTGCCAATGACACAGCCAAGGTCCCATTCCTCCAATTAATGCCCCACCCACCAAACACTAACAGACCACTACCTACAAGCCCCCCTCATCTCCCTATTCCATTAGACCTCATGGGAAATGATGCAAGGTAATAATAGAATTGAAATCATTTTGTAGTTTTACATACTGTAGTAACATAGTCATGGCCTGAGCACCCTGTAATAATTATGTATAAGTGTAGTACAAAAAAGGAGCAATTTCTGTTCCAATCCATTTGAAGATTAGTCTGAAGTATTTCACATGTTTTGTGTTTTTTTAATTCAAAGCCATTATAATCTATTCTCAAAACCTAATTTTCAAGTGTTTTTGTACAGTGTCCACCAACCCAATACTGTGAATGGACACAATTTAGTCGATTTACTTTAGTAAAAAAAACAAAACAGTTTTGAAGCAACTTTAAAAATATTTTGGACTTTTTTTCCCCACCAACCTTTAACTCTTGAAATTCCTTTTTGCGTCTCATATGGCACGTGCACATCTTTGCTGTGTGCATGGCTTTTTGTCAGTAACTAAGTTCTGTCACATGTTCATTTCCTAACAAACTCACCCGCAGCTGTTTGTATTCTTTTCTCTTCTCCCTCAGAACTTGTTTTTACTCATGATCAATTCGGTTTGAAATAAGCACAGATGTTTTCATTGAATTTTTGTTGTTCAGATTATGTATTTGTGAATGCTCAGTTACTATTTAAAGGGACAGTCTACTTGATTTTTTTTATTGTTTAAAAAAGATAGCTAATACCTTTACTCTATTCCCCAGATTTGCAAAACCAAAATTGCAATATTAATATACTTTATAACCTCTGCCTATTTCTAAGCCCCTGCAGGCTGCCTCTTGTCTCAGTGCATTCTATAAGCTATTAACAGACAGACAGTGCTAGTTCATGTGTGCCATATAGATATCAGTGTGCTCACTCCCGTGGAGTTATGCAGGAACCAGCACTAATTGTCTAAAATGCAAGTTTAGAAAAAGTACTGACAAAAGGGGGCAGTCTGCAGAGGCGTAGATACAAGGTAATCACAGAGGTAAAAAGTGCATTAATAAAACTGTGTTGGTTATGCAAAACTGGGGAATTAGTATGTTACGGTTGCCTCCAGGCTGGCTGGAAGTTGGACCATAGAAAAGGATGCTCCTAGCGCTCACCAAAGGAGCAGCAGCACCGTGGACACTCTAACTGCTGCGTAGCCACCATAAGTAACGCAGACTCCACGAACCACCACTGCTGGGCTGGTATCTCTCCGTCTGCTCTGCGCCCTGGACCTACGACCAGGCTCCAGTAGGTGAACCTCTTCCTTCTGTAGCAATCCCCGTAGCTAAGGGAGTATGAAAAGCATAGCAATCCCTGTAGTGATTATAGCTGAAGCTGTCCCCTACAAACATGAGTCAAAGCTGCAAGTTAGAGGGTCAGAAATAGGTCTGATGTGCTGGAGCACACAGCCTGCTTTTTATTGAGGTTACATGCAAACAGGACACTCTCAGGGGGAGGCATAAAATCCCCCATCACACATTTGATATTAAATAGAGAGACACTCCCTTTGACAGGCCACAACATTACTTCAGCAGATAACATTTTACACACAATAAAACAATGCAGTCCACCTTATCACTACTAGAAGTCTGATTAGACAATGGGAAAGTTTATCACTAAACTTAATTAGAGCTGATCCCAGCAAACTTGTATTTAGAATGCTTCTTGAAGCTGAACAAAATTATCTCTGTAGTTCTGACCAAAGGGTCTGTCACATAGCACTTAATGGCACACAATGAAACTGAACCAAGTGGGAGAAAGCCAGGGACAAGTCATTCCACAGGTCTGGGGACATAGTCTTAAAGGGGCATTGTTCACCAAAGTCACAATATGTCCCCAGACGGTTCTTAAAGGGCCACACACACCCAACAAAAGTCAATATGTCCTCAGGGGCACAATCTTCCAGGGGCCATAGTCATGTGGAAGGAGGCTGGCAAATAGGCTTCTCCAAAATCCAGGGAAGCAGGGCAATTTTCCATTTAAAGGGCCAGTTACAAACAGCAGTTTGTAACATATCTCCCCTTTTGGAGGGAGACTAACCAGGCACCTGACCTTCTGCCGGTCAGTGCCTAAGTTAGTCTCGCAACCCACCCACAAATAATCGTTAGCAGCAAAGTAGCCCCCCCACAATACGTAGTACTGGCCTGTAAGTTCCAGGTTGTAGGATGAAAGTGTAGCATCCTCGGCCTTCCTGGCGCAGCTGGGCAAATAGCTGATGGTACTTGGGGGGCAGAGGCCAGCGGCACTCTGCCCTGGTGCCAGCGCTTCTGCTGGGGTAAGGGGTTTGCAGGCCAGTTCTGTAACAAGGACAAGGTCTGTAGGGCAGAGGCCAGCAGCGCTCTGTCCTGATGCCAGCTCTTCTGCTGGGGGAATTGGGGCATAGTCCTGCCCGGTGGCAAAGGGAACGTGGGGGTCAGTGGGGGTTAACATCTCCACTGTTAACCCTGGGCCCAAGTTAGGAGTTAGCTGGGGAGGGGGAGATTGGCTTACCTCCTCCTCCTGATACTCCGGCGGCCGTTGGGAAGGGAGGTCGATGCTCTCCGCTTCCTGTGGAACATGCTGCGGCTGGGGAGAGAGACCGGTTGTCTCCTCTCCCTGGAAGGCACACTCCGGCTGGGGAGGGAGGTCGATGCTCTCCCCTCCCTGTAGCTGGGTCTGTCGCTGGGGATCTGGGCCGCCTGCCCAGCATCCCTGTAGGGCCGGTAGAGAGACTGCGGTCCCATCTCCACCTGCCTGCTGGGGGTCCTCCCAGGACCAGTCTATGAGGCCTGCTGCCTCTGGTATCTCTAGTTGGGGTTGGGGAAGGAGACCGGTTGTCTCTTCCCTCTGCACAGTATACTGCCGCTGGGGAGGGAGGTCGCTGCTCTCCTCTCCCTGTGGAACATGCTGCGGCTGGGGAGAGAGACCAGGTGTCCATACCCTCAAACTCCACAGTTGGCGCTCGAAGGCTCGTGCCGCTTCGTTCTCAGTAGCCAATTCCTGGATGAGGCGACTGACTACCTCCTGTGCAGGGTCTGGACCATATCGGACTAGCCGCCTCTTTACCTCTGGAACGAAATCAGCGCCCTCATAGCGACGGATCAGGTTGAGGTGCTCTTCACAGGGTTCTGACCAGTGTCTTGTCAGCTCCATGCTGCTGTAGGTAGGGACGCTGTGCAGTGGCTAGCGTTGCCCTCAATTACTCTCCTACGATACCAGTGCTGTTGTGGTGCTGCTCCTTGCGCTAGGACGCGATCCCACCGCTGCCACCAAATGTTACGGTTGCCTCCAAGCTGGCTTGAAGTTGGACCATAGAAAAGGATGCTCCTAGCGCTCACCAAAGGAGCAGCAGCACCGTGGACACTCTAACTGCTGCGTAGCCACCATAAGTAACGCAGACTCCACGAACCACCACTGCTGGGCTGGTATCTCTCCGTCTGCTCTGCGCCCTGGACCTACGACCAGGCTCCAGTAGGTGAACCTCTTCCTTCTGTAGCAATCCCCGTAGCTAAGGGAGTATGAAAAGCATAGCAATCCCTGTAGTGATTATAGCTGAAGCTGTCCCCTACAAACATGAGTCAAAGCTGCAAGTTAGAGGGTCAGAAATAGGTCTGATGTGCTGGAGCACACAGCCTGCTTTTTATTGAGGTTACATGCAAACAGGACACTCTCAGGGGGAGGCATAAAATCCCCCATCACACATTTGATATTAAATAGAGAGACACTCCCTTTGACAGGCCACAACATTACTTCAGCAGATAACATTTTACACACAATAAAACAATGCAGTCCACCTTATCACTACTAGAAGTCTGATTAGACAATGGGAAAGTTTATCACTAAACTTAATTAGAGCTGATCCCAGCAAACTTGTATTTAGAATGCTTCTTGAAGCTGAACAAAATTATCTCTGTAGTTCTGACCGAAGGGTCTGTCACATAGCACTTAATGGCACACAATGAAACTGAACCAAGTGGGAGAAAGCCAGGGACAAGTCATTTCACAGGTCTGGGGACATAGTCTTAAAGGGGCATTGTTCACCAAAGTCACAATATGTCCCCAGACGGTTCTTAAAGGGCCACACACACCCAACAAAAGTCAATATGTCCTCAGGGGCACAATCTTCCAGGGGCCATAGTCATGTGGAAGGAGGCTGGCAAATAGGCTTCTCCAAAATCCAGGGAAGCAGGGCAATTTTCCATTTAAAGGGCCAGTTACAAACAGCAGTTTGTAACATAGTAATAAAGGGATTATCTATCTTTTTAAACAATAACAATTGTCAAGTGCCCCTTTAAAAACACAAACACTTCATAATTTCTAATTCAACATCAAAAATACATAAATAAAACATCACTTTTAACATACCAAATATGACTCGACATTAACTATATTAGGAATATATTATCTTAAGTTTGGTAATTTTTATTTTTTAATACATAAATGTCATGTAATTATATTGATTGAATGCACATTTGTCATTAATACTGCTAGCTAGAAGATTATATAAACACCCACTGAAAGGGCATTGTTGCCTTCACAATCTGACTAGAAGGGGGCTAAGAATGCTGCTAGACTTTGTATGTTCCTTCTGCAAGTATAGTTCTAAAAAAAAGAGGTTAATGCATTGCTATTGAGGTTTAGTTTTGCTGACACATTAGTTTCTAATACAGAATCTTTATAAATGCAACCCTGGAATTTATTTTTTTGTTGCAATTTGTTGCAGTACAAATTATATCACAATCAGGCAATTATCTTTGTATTTCACCTAATATTGTTCACAGTTCCCTTTTTCTGATAATTATAGAAAAATAAATATATAAGCGCCCCACTGTAAAAAGGATATGTGCAAGCTGATAGTCTTGAATTCACAGCTACATTCGGATTGAGGTTGCTGCCATATATCTGTCACGGCTCTGATAACCGGGTAAAAAAACTAAATAAAAAAAAGAGAAAAAGGTGCAACACCGCTAAGTGCAATATGTAAGTTCAATCACATAATTTATTCACAACTTAACAATTTAAAACTCACAAAGATAACCTCAACGAAAATGAGGTATGAAACAGGCACTGGAGAACCATCCAGGTCTCATAAACGATATCCCTTAGTTGATGTCAACCATAGAAAGGATTTTTTTTCAGGCGTCCAGAAGTCTCAATTGCAAACAAAATGGGCTTCTTATCACCATCCAATCTTCCAAATGTTTAAGGGTATATCGTCCTTTGTAACGGTCAAAATTCAAACATTCACACCACTTAGAATCAGCTGTATGTGAGCATTAAATCTGGCAGCTCGCATCAGCTGTTTGTGGTAGCGTGTGTGGTGGGCGTGGCCTTACGCATTTCGTAAGGGTTCTCCTTACTTCGTCAGAGGCTGCCCACTTGTTCCACCAATGTTCTTTTATGCAGGTTTCGGTGCTCCTCCTCTGCAGGCGTTAATAAAACAACCGTATAAATTACAGTTTTCTCTGATAAACTATGAATCCCTGACATTTGGTTGACCTTGTATGTTCACATTTTTGTGAATATCTGGAATCAGATATAGTGTGTATATATCTTGGGATTCAAGATGTTTTTATTCCAGTTTTGTTGTGATGTAATCTCTTTTTGCTTTCACTGTTAAGTGCAGACAGATTTTAGAGTAATTCAAATGGATTACTAAGCAATTCTGTTTTTATAACATGATGTATCTTACAAATGTTTTTTTCCCCTTAAGATACATTTCCACTGGCCAAAATACTGTATTTCTGCATTTCTCAGAGAATATAATCACTGTATCCTCCTAACTGAATTTCTTGTAATGTTTGTTATTCTTAAAAAAGAATAGGGTTGTCTCCTTTAGTTCAGGCAAACACAAAGATTCACACTCTCACATATTCTCTTACACACACACTCACACTACCACACATACACTCTCTCTTACACACACACAAAGGTCTCGAGCTCAAAGACACACACACACTCTCACACACATTCTCTCTCACACGCACACACAAATACACTCACTCTTTCACACACACAGAAAGACACTGATAAACACAAAGACACACACTATCGCACACAAATAGACTTACATACCTAGGCACACATGATTGGCTGTGAATCTGCAGGGGGCGGCATTGCACATGCAGTTCACAAGAATGGCTTGTGAAATGATAAATGCTGACAGCGTATGCTGTCGGCATTCATCAATGTCTGTAGGACATGATCCACTGAGTGGATCATGTCGGACAGACCGATGATAAATTTGCCCCTTGGGGTCTTATTCTCTAAAGCTCTCAGGCGAGATTATCTAAAAGATCTGTAAGTGTTATAACATCTTTCACAGGATTCTCTAAATGCTAATTTTACCTTGATAACTGTGTATCTTGCTAAGGGGGTACACTACATGTCTATGGGCCCAATTATCTAAACTTTGCTGGATCAAATGTGTTTTTCACACTGACCCTCGCAGAGGCTGTCCTGGTGGAATTATCTTTAAAAAGGTGCAGTTCCTGCAAGTGGTACAATGTCACCTATAGAAACTAATGGAGCTTGCTGGGAAGGCAAAGTTCGCAGGGTAGAGCGAAGTCAGCAGTGAGCAGGAGTGCACTTTAAAAATCAAATCCTGCATCAAAAACGAATCACATTGCGCTGCTTTCTGCACATAGCATCTTACAGCCGTCTATATATTTGAACGCATGGGTTTTTCTTATTAGGTTATTAACTTTTTTTGCATATTTTGCCAAAACCTCACCACCTTTTAGGTTGCAAGAAAAAACAGGGAGATCTGTAGGGTGGAAATGTTTATATAATTGTGCTGGGAATTGAAAGACAATTTAATGCATGCCCATGGAACGCCCATGTTCAGCCCATTTTATGATAAAACAACAATTAGGCTTTGTATTTTGTACTTATAAGTACAAATTTCTATCGGCTAGATTACGAGTTTTGTCGGTAAAGCTGTGCGGTGCTAACAAGCAGTTTTCAGTCACCGCTCACTTACAGACAGCGCTGGTATTATGGGTTTTTAGAAACCTGGCGTTAGCCGCAGAAAAGTGAGCGGAGAGCAAAATTTAGCTCCAAATCTCACTGTAATACCAGCGCTGCTTACGGTAGCGGTGAGCTGGTAAAACGTGCTCGTGCACGATTTCCTCATAGGAATCAATGGGGGAGAGCCGGCTAAAAAAAAAACTAACACCTGCAAAAAAGCAGCGTTCAGCTCCTAACGCAGCCCCATTGATTCCTATGGGGAAATACATTTTATATCTACACCTAACACCCTAACATGAACCCCGAGACTAAACACCCCTAATATTACACTTATTAACCCCTAATCTGCCGCCCCCGACATCGCCGACACCTGCATTATATTATTAACCCCTAATCTGCCGCTCCGGACACCGCCGCCACCTACATTATACTTATGAACCCCTAATCTGCTGCCCCTAACATCGCCGACACCTACATTATATTTATTAACCACTACTCTGCCGCCCCCAATGTCGCCGCAACCTACCTACACTTATTAACCCCTAATCTGCCGTCCCCAACATCGCCGCCACTATTCTAAATTTATTAACCCCTAAACCTAAGTCTAACCCTAAATATATAATTATAATATAAATAAAATTACTACAATTAAATAAATTATTCCTATTTAAAACTAAATACTTACCTATAAAATAAACCCTAAGCTAGCTACAATATAACTAATAGCTACATTGTAGCTATCTTAGGATTTATTTTTATTTTATAGGCAACTTTGTATTTATTTTAACTATGTAGAATAGTTATTAAATAGTTATTAACTATTTAATAGCTACCTAGTTAAAATGAAGACAAATTTACCTGTAAAATAAAACCTAACCTAAGTTACAATTACACCTAACACTACACTATAATTCAATTAATTCCCTAAATTAAATTAATTACAATAAAATAAAATAAACTGAAGTACAAAAACAAACACTAAATTACAGAAAATAATAAAATAATTACAAGTTTTTTTAAACTAATTACACCTAATCTAATCCCCCTAATAAAATAAAAAAAAAAAAAAAAAAAAAAGCCCTACCCTATACTAAATTACAAATAGCCTTTAAAATGGCTTTTTGCGGGGCATTGCCCCAAAGTAACCAGCTCTTTTACCTGTAAAAAAAAGTACAATACCACCCCCAACATTAAAACCAACCACCCACACACCCAACCCTACTCTAAAACCCACCCAATCCCCCCTTAATAAAACCTAACACTAACCCCTTGAAGATCACCATACCTTGAGAAGTCTTCACCCAACCGGGCCGAAATCCTCAACAAAGCCGAGCGAAGGAGTCTTCCAGATGGGCAGAAGTCTTCATTGAAGCCGGGCAGAAGAGGTCCTCCAGACGGGCAGAAGTCTTCATCCAGACGGCATCTTCTATCTTCATCCATCCGGCGCGGAGCGGGTCCATCTTCAAGCCATCCGACTCGGAGCATCCTCTTCTTTCGACTTCTTCTTACTAAATGACGGTTCCTTTAAATGACGTCATCCAAGATGGTGTCCCTTGAATTCAGATTGGCTGATAGAATTCTATCAGCCAATCGGAATTAAGGTAGGAAAAGTCCTATTGGCTGATGTAATCAGCCAATAGGATTGAACTTCAATCTTATTGGCTGATCCAATCAGCCAATAGGATTGAGCTTGCATTCTATTGGCTGTTCCAATCAGCCAATAGAATGCAAGCTCAATCCTATTGGCTGATTGCATCAGCCAATAGGATTTTTCCTACCATATTCCGATTGGCTGATAGAATTCTATCAGCCAATCGGAATTCAAGGGACGCCATCTTGGATGACGTCATTTAAAGGAACTGTCATTTAGTAAGAAGATGTCGAAAGAAGAGGATGCTCTGCATCGGATGGCTTGAAGATGGACCCGCTCCGCGCCGGATGGATGAAGATAGAAGATGCCATCTGGATGAAGACTTCTGCCCATCCAGAGGACCTCTTCTCCCCGGCTTCGATGAAGACTTCTGCCCGTTTGGAGGACCACTTCTGCCCGACTTCGTTGAGGACTTCGGCCCGGTTGGGTAAAGACTTCTCAAGGTAGGGTGATCTTCAAGGGGTTAGTGTTAGGTTTTATTAAGGGGGTATTGGGTGGGTTTTAGAGTAGGGTTGGGTGTGTGGGTGGTGGGTTTTAATGTTGGGGGGGTATTGTACATTTTTTTACAGGTAAAAGAGCTGATTACTTTGGGCAATGCCCGCAAAAAGCCCTTTTAAGGGATATTTGTAATTTAGTATAGGGTAGGGTTTTTTTTTTATTTTGGGAGGCTTTTTTATTTTATTAGGGGGATTAGATTTTATTATTTTCTGTAATTTAGTGTTTGTTTTTTTTGTACTTTAGTTTATTTTATTTTATTGTAATTAATTTAATTAATTTAATTAATTTAATTTAATTTAGGTAATTAATTTAATTATAGTGTAGTGTTAGGTGTAATTGTAACTTAGGTTAGGTTTTTAGGTAGCTATTAAATAGTTAATTAATATTTAATAACTATTCTACCTAGTTAAAATAAATACAAAGTTCCCTGTAAAATAAAAATAAACCCTAAGCTAGATACAATGTAGCTATTAGTTATATTGTAGCTAGCTTAGGGCTTATTTTATAGGTAAGTATTTAGTTTTAAATAGGAATAATTTAGTTAATTGTAGTAATTTTATTTAGATTTATTTAAATAATATTTAAGTTAGGAGGGTGTTAGGGTTAGGGTTAGACTTAGATTTAGGGGTTAATACATTTAATATAGTGCTGGCGACGTTGGGGACGGCAGATTAGGGGTTAATACATGTAGGTAGGTGTCGGCGATGTTAGGGATGGCAGATTAGGGGTTAATAAAATTTAACTAGTGTTTTTGAGGTGGGAGTGCGGTCGGTTTAGGGGTAAATATATTTATTAAAGTAGCGGCGATGTCCGGTTCAGCAGATTATGGGTTAAAAAATTTCTTTTAGTATTTGCGATGTGGGGGGGAGGCTCGGTTTAGGGGTTAATAGGTAGTTTATGGGTGTTAGTGTACTTTTTAGCACTTTAGTTAAGAATTTTATGCTACGGCGTTAGCCCATAAAACTCTTAACTTCTGACTTTCAAATGCGGTACGAGTCTTGACAGGAGAGGGTGTACCGCTCACTTTTTGGAAGACTCGTAATACCGGCGTTAGGATAATCCCATTGAAAATATAGGATACGCAATTGATGTAAGTGGATTTGCGGTATTTTCGAGTCGCGCCAAAAAAGTGAGCGGTACACCTGTACCTGCAAGACTCGTAATTCCAGCGGGTGTTAAAAAGCAGCGTTGAGACGCTGCTTTTTAACCCTAACGCAAGACTCGTAATCTAGGCGTATGTGTTTTTTGCACATCCAGTGTACTTAAAGTGAAGGTCAACTTCACGCAACTGCCCCACGGCATCGGATACACTTTGCAAAATGAGCGTGGGTTTAATTCATAAATTTTTTTATATTTCATTATTTTTTTACATTTTTACCTTTTGAGCGCTCCGATGATAAGCGCATCTCTCCCGGCCGATTTTAAAAGATCGAATCCTTAATTCCCCTCGGGCCGTGACGTTTATGCAAAGGGTCTGAAAGCCCCGGGGGTGGGGAAACAAGGATTCATTCTTTTAAGAATCGTCATCTGTCAATCAATTTGACAAAATACCGTGCAGGAGAGATGCGCTTATCATAGGAGCGCTCAAAAGGTAACATTTTTAAAAAATAATGAAAATTTGATTAATTAAACCCACCCTCTTTTTGCAAAGATTATCCAATGCCGTGGGGCAGTTGCGTGAAGTTAACCTTCACTTTAAATTATGATTGATGCTGTGCATATTTAATACGATTTACTCCTGTTTAATTTACATACAATTTTTTTATTTTTTGGTCAATAATTTTGTTACAATTTTTGAAGCATTTTAAAATTACAAATTTTTCCTGCGTATTTATATGTGAATGGATTAATGATTCATTTTGTATGATTTTTAATTTACGGTTTTACCAGTAGCGGCTGGTGAAGTTATAAATTGGTGACGTAGAATATTCTGCCATTTCCATAACCATAATAAGTTGTTGTTTTTCATTGTTTAAACAGAGAAATCAGACATTTAGGGGCCAATTTATCATGCCCTGTATGCATTTGTTTCCGTGCGAGCTTTCAGGCTTGCCGGAAACAGAAGTTAAGAAGCAGCCATCTTAAGAACGCTACTCCTTAAGTGGTCCGCCACCTCTCAGGCGGCGGACAGCAATCAGCCCGATTGGATACGATCGGGTTGATTGACACTCCCTACTAGCGGCCACGAATGTGCAGGGGGCAGCATTGCACAAGCATTTCACTAGAAATGCTTGTGCAATGATAAATGCCGACAGCGTATGCTGTCGACATTTATTGATTTGCGGCGGACATTGTTAAATCGGCCCCTTAGTCATTCATTTGTTATAGAATTTAGTTAAAACATTGTTGACATCATATTTAAGATTCTCTTCATGATATGTAATTATAAATAAATAACTGAATGACCTAAAACGCTCAAGCGGTTAACTGGGAACACACACTCTGGGAACTGACAATTTTTTTATATATTTAATACTATTTAACAAAGGGTTAACACATGTAATCAAATATCATAATATCAATACGGACATTATTATTGTTTATGCATGACATTCTTTTTTGTCAGTTGTGCATATATTTGGAAAAATCAGCATTAATACTGATATCAAGTTGGATATAACTTTTTGAATCAATTTTTTTCCAATCCAGTCTAATGTGATACTGTTTGTGCATATGATTTGCTGAGATGACTTTGTACTGGCCTTATTTTTCCTTTTTGGAATTTTCATTATACACCTGGGAATATGACATCTGAGAGTTTTGTGTTTCAGTCGTTTGTAGACACACATGAGGACTGTGAGGACTTTAATGATGACAAAATTGAACAGGAAGAATACAAATACTTGTGGCTAGATTTAGAGTTTTGTCGGTAAAGACCCGCGTAGCTAACGCTGCTTTTTTTCCCAACGCACCCTTCCAACAACGCTGGTATTTAGAGTTGTCTGAGGGGCTGCATTAGGCTCAGAAAAGGGAGCGTTAAGCATAGGGGTTAATAAATATAATATAGGGGTTGGCGATGTTAGGGGCAGCAGATTAGGGGTTCATAGGTATGATGTAGGTGGCGGCGGTGTCCGGTCGGCAGATTAGGGGTTACATTTTTTTATTATAGTGGCGGCGATGTGGGGGGGCCTCGGTTTAGGGGTTCATAGGTAGTTTATGGGTGTTAGTGTACTTTGTAGCACAGTAGTTAAGAGCTTTATATTCCGGCGTTAACTACTGACTTTTTTTGGCGGTAGGAGTTTTGTCAGTAGAGGCTTTACCGCTTACTTCTCCCAAGACTCCAAATACCAGCGTTAGGCAGGTCCCATTGAAAAGATAGGATATGCAATTGGCGTAAGGGGATCTGCGGTAGCCTGGAATCGCGGTAGGGAAGTGAACGGTAGACCCTTTCCTGCCTGACTCTAAATACCAGCGGGCGGCCAAAAGCAGTGTTAGGACCCCTTAACGCTGCTTTTGACGGCTAACGCCAAACTCTAAATCTAGGTGTTGGATTTTCTGTTCTTTAAAATGGACTGATTGTTAAAAATGGACAGTAGATTGGAAATGGACATAAAAACATTTAACATCTATAAAACTTTCTATGTATACAAAGGGGCTTACGAATCAAAACAATTTCATCATTTGAGGTTATAGATTTTAATTTTATTTACAAGTTGAATGCGTTGTTAACAAAATGCTCCTTGGCCCTTATGGATCTTTTGATAGATTATAAAAAACAACAAAGAGCAGAATTGGTCATAGAAATTAAAAAAATTCACCATCATATATGCCCCCTGTCTGAAAAACCTGAGTTTAAGGGTTATGATGAAAATATCAGAAAAGTGATAGGAGAATTTAAGGAAAATCTTTGGTATTTTAAGAAAATTAAGATCTCCAGAGATAAGAAAGATTATGACAAAGGTAGAGTGTATAGATGGTCACGTTTCAGTGGAACATCTAATAAGACAGAAAACAAGTCAGATAGCAAGAAAGTGAGATTCAATGATACAGATACTGAGTATGACTATAAATCTTCAGACTTTGAGAATACAGCCGAAGAGGAAGGGAGATCAGAAAACAGTACTACCTTTTGTATTACAAATACCTGCACGACATGATGACGCTGTAGCAACCACTTACAAAGCACAATGCAATCCAAAGCAAAAGAAAAGGAAAGAAAGTACGTAGATGGGGAAAACAGAGGCACAAACAGCAACAGGGCGGAGAGTATAGACCAACAGGGGAAGCCACATTGATATCACAGGAGACAAAGACAAAACCAAGGCCAGAAATATGTTTAGAGTCTAACAATGGTATCAATCTGTCATCAGATGTATTGAGTGATACTCATATAAGGGTTCTATCTTTGGGTCTTAACTTTGCACCAATGTCTCACTTTAATTTATTTCAGACGATCGTAGATTTAAACAAATTTTTCAGATCATTGTCACTTAAAAAGTATTTATATGACTCCAATGGTGATGTTGTCCAGGACATGGACCCCGCTGCAGTAGATGTGCACACTGCCGACAGTGGTAGTTCTGGAGCAAGTAACAATGATCTGGATTTTGTTGATAAATGTGCTGAGATTGATTTATTCACTCTGGAAAGAGATAATGAGGATGTATTTCTCAAGGTGGTCAATTTAGACATGAATTTGAAGGCTTTCAAAAAGCGGTC
This sequence comes from Bombina bombina, assembly GCF_027579735.1. Taxonomy (NCBI): domain Eukaryota; kingdom Metazoa; phylum Chordata; class Amphibia; order Anura; family Bombinatoridae; genus Bombina; species Bombina bombina. The sequence goes on from NC_069505.1 coordinate 180,917,062, forward strand.
TTCATTTTATCCTACGCAGGTACGAAACAACAGTATCAAAGTATTTCAGAAAACTGTTGAAAAAGAGTTAGTACATTTACATGATACCATAACAAAGAAACAGACCATTTTTTACCATGATAATTTTAATAAACAAGAAAGAATAGCACTGAAACAGTTGAAGTCTAATCCATCATTGGTAATATGAAGTTCTGACGGCTAACCCTACTTTTGGATATAGAAAGATTTTGTATGATTTACTTCATTGGGCTTTAATGAGTGGTGTAATTACCAAAGAGAATATGGATTACCTGTTGGTGGAACATCCAATTATGCCAATCTTTCATCACCTGCCCAAAATCCATAAAAGTCTTTCCCCTCCCGGTCGCCCAATAATAGCAGGCATTGGGTCTCTCAATGAACCGTTATGTGCCATGATTGATGATTTGCTACAACCTATTGTATTAGAATTAAAGAGTTACATAAGGGACACTACAGACTTAATAACCCAATTGGAAAGGATAGAATGGTCAGAAAATTATCAGTTTGTTACAATTGATGTTGCATTTTTATACACATCAATCCCGCATAGCAAAGTATTACAGGCAATAGTTCAGTTTGGAATTATTTACTGATTATAATGATGATACAACAAGTACATTTTAAGATGCATCAAATATTTGGTAACTCATATTTTTTTCATGTTCAAAGGGGATTACTTTCGCCAAAGACAGTGGACAGCTATGGGGCAGAATTTGCCCCCACCTATGCCAATTTATATCTAGGCTGGTGGGAGCTGTTCCCTGTCTTTGGTGATATAAATCCCTTTAGAGATTGCATTAAATATTATGGTCGATACATTGACAATTTGATATTTATCTTTAAGGGGGACAATACTATGATAAACAATTTCTATTCTTACTTATCTACTAATGAATTGAACTTAACGTTCATCATGGAAATCAGCAGGGATAGTATGCCTTTTTTAGATGTAGTATTAAAGTTTAATTTGATGAATAGCAGAATAGAGGTTGAATTATATAGAAAAGAGATGGCAGGCAATACATTGCTGAAAGCCAACTCATGTCACCCAAGACATGTCACTCGAGCAAACAATATATGTCAACAAAAAGAAATTGCACTAGAGAAGAGGCATATGAGGTACACTCTAGAAAAACAACAGAGAGGTTTTTAACAATAAGGTATACTGCACATCACTTGAATAAGGCAAAAAAATGAAGTTGATTCCATGAATAGGGAGGATCTATTAACCCCTTAATGACCACAGCACTTTTCCATTTTTTGTCCGTTTGGGACCAAGGCTATTTTTACATTTCTGCGGTGTTTGTGTTTAGCTGTAATTTTCCTCTTACTCATTTACTGTAACCACACATATTATATACCGTTTTTCTCGCCATTAAATGGACTTTCTAAAAATACCATTATTTTCATCATATCTTATAATTTACTATAAAAAAAATTATAAAATATGAGGAAAAAATGGAAAAAAACACACTTTTTCTAACTTTGACCCCCAAAATCTGTTACACATCTACAACCACCAAAAAACAAACATGCTAAATAGTTTCTAAATTTTGTCCTGAGTTTAGAAATATCCCAATGTTTACATCTTCTTTGCTTTTTTTGTAAGTTATAGGGCCATAAATACAAATAGCAATTTGCTATTTCATAACCATTATTTTTCAAAATTAGCGCTAGTTACATTAGAACACTGATATCTTTCAGGAATCTCTGAATATCCATTGACATGTATATATTTTTTTTTAGTAGACATCCCAAAGTATTGATCTAGGCCCATTTTGATATATTTCATGCCACTATTTCACCGCCAAATGCGATTAAATACAAAAAATTGTTCACTTTTTCAATAATTATTTTCACAATCTTTTGGTTTCTCACTGAAATTATTTACAAACAGCTTGTGCAATTATGGCTTAAATTATTGTAAATTATTCTCTGGGATCCCCTTTGTTCAGAAATAGCAGACATATATGGCTTTGGCATTGCTTTTTGGTAATTAGAAGGCCGCTAAATGCCACTGCGCACTACACGTGTATTATGCCCAGCAGTGAAGGGGTTAATTAGAGAGCATGTAGGGAGCTTTTAGGGGTAATTTTAGCTTTAGTGTAGTGTAGTAGACAACCCAAAGTATTGATCTAGGCCAATTCTGGTATATTTCATGCCACCATTTCACCGCCAAATGCGATCAAATGAAAAAAAACGTTACATTTTTCACAATTTTAGGTTTCTCACTGAAATCATTTACAAACAGCTTGTGCAATTATGGCACAAATGGTTGTAAATGCTTCTCTGGGATCCCCTTTATTCAGAAATAGCAGACATATATGGCTTTGGCGTTGCTTTGTGGTAATAAGAAGGCCGCCAAATGCCGCTGCGCATCACACTTGTATTATGGCTAGCAGTGATGGGGTTAATTATGTAGCTTGTAGGGAGCTTGCAGGGTTAATTTTAGCTTTAGTGTAGAGCTTAGCCTCCCACCTAAAACATCAGACCCCCTGATCCCTCCCAAACAGCTCTCTTCCCTCCCCCACCCCACAATTATCCCCGCCATCTTAAGTACTGGCAGAAACTCTGCCAGTACTAAAATAAAAGCTATATTTGGGCTTTTTTTTTTGGGGGGGGGGGGCATATTTACATATGCTGCTGTGTAGGATCCCCCCTTAGCCCCTAACCTCACTGATCCCCCACCAAGCAGCTTTCTAACCCTCCCCCTCTGCCTTAATGGGCGCCATCTTGGGTACTGGCAGCTGTCTGCCAGTACCCAGTTTAGTAAAAAAAAGTATGATTTTTGGGTTTTTTTTGCCCTTTTCTGTAGTGTAGCTTCCCCCCCCCCAAGACCAACCCCCCACCCCTTCAGGAACCCTTAGATTATTATTTTTTTTTTTTTATTTGTTTTTTTTTTAACTTTTCTTAACCTTTTTTTTCTGCAGTGTAGCGGTTCCCTCCCGCTCCCACCCCGTGCACGCGCCCGCCCGCCGCCCCCGTGCACGCGCGCGCTCCCGTACGCGCCCCCGTATGTCCCGTACCCGATCCCGCCCCCCTCCACTCCACCCGGCACATCGATGGCCGCCCACCCGCCTCCCAGACTTGCTCCCACCCACCAACGATACCGGCCACCAATGTCCGGTGCAGAGAGGGCCACAGAGTGGCTCTCTCTGCATCGGATGGCCAAGGGGGGTTATTGCAGGATGCCTCGATATCGAGGCATCACTGCAATAACCGGAAAGCAGCTGGAAGCGAGCAGGATCGCTTCCAGCTGCTTTCCAGACCAAGGACGTACGCCACACGTCCTCGGTCATTAACTGTATTTTTTTTTAAGAACGTGTGGCGTACGTCCTTGGTCATTAAGGGGTTAAGGTCTAAATCACGTAAAAAACATAAAAGTAATGATTTTCAGGAAAAACCTGTTTTTATTACAACTTACAGTAGAGAACATAACCGTATATGTGACATAGTCAAGAAGGCGCTCCCTATTCTAAAAATGGATGATACTTTATGTAAGATTGTAGAAAATGGATGCCAGTTTGTCACAAGAAAGTCAAAGACATTATCAAATATACTCTCTCCCTCGATGTTGCCCAGCAGCAAAACCACTAATTGGTTAACACCTAAGAAAGGTTTTTTCAAGTGAGGGAGTAGAAGATGCAAGTCATGTACACACGTTATATTTTTGGTGATGTCTTTACATCTTTTGATGAAAGAAAAACTTTCAAAATCAGTAACTACATAAATTGTAACACTTGTTATGTAATATATTTGTTAACATGCAAATTCTAAAACATTAAGTATCTGGGTCAAACAACTAGACCCCTAAAGAAAAGGTTCTTGGAATATTTGCGTTCCATAGAGGACCCTGAGACTGATATCCCAGTTGTCCTTCACTTTCGCAACCAACACAATAGGAACAGCAAATCATTGCAATTCCAAGGTATACAGCATGTAACTTGACATATCAGGGGAGTATGTTTGATAGCATGATTAAGGGAGGTTCTCTTGAAACGTTGCTGCTGTTTTTCACTGTGCTGTATTACTAGATAAAATATTTTTGCTGCCACTTGCTTTGGATTTTGTGAAATTGACTTGGAGGCAGTAGTGGGCCTGCTGTGTGGCATGCATAGACCGTTGAGTGCTGGGCTAAATAGTCGTTTTCTGCATATCAGGGGAGGAAACAGACTAAAGTCCCTAAGCCAGAAGGAAGTATATTGGATCTTCCAATTGGGAACTAGGGTACCAAATGGCTTAAATTTGGATTGGGACATAACTATATGAAGACTGACATTTCATTTTATTTTATTTCAATCTCAGTTTTGATACCTCTATTAAGGATTAGAATTCTGGGTGTATATACATTCTTTGAAAGTGATGCATTTTGTGATTGAAATTAGTAACATACCTATATAGTGTAACTGCTAGTAGGATGTAGGATGTAATAATATATATCATATGAAAATGGAGAAAGTGCTCTTACTACTACAGTTTATCTTTTAGGATGAAATATGTTTATGAATTATGCTCTGTTACCATGGATAAGAATGAAAATTCAACGGGTTGCTTTATGAAATCTGAATTTGCATTTATGCATCACAGTAATAAATATGTTAATATATACATATATATATACACTCATGTCTTAATAATCAGGATGATGTTTGAATTTAAGTGGTAGATTTTATTGTTGTTAATGCATCTTTTTGAAACTACACCATGTACATACGTAAATATGCAATAGGATGAGATTGTGTTATGTTTAGTGTTGTTTCAATTTGGATATATTTGAGTGATAATCACCACAATTGTTAACATATGCGTTTGCATCGATTATGTTAGGGCCTGAATATGTCCATTCCCCTTTAAATTGGAGTTTGTATCAGTGCTGCACATGGGTCATTGAGAAAGTGAAAGCAAACAAAAAGCGTTTGCCCCAATACCTTGTATCTACTTTTACCTAAAGCTTCAATAAAGCCTACCTTTTTAGGCATAAAACCCTGGCATTCTTATTTTACAACCCAGACAGGAGATGTGCCTTAAGAACCGGATTCCTGGTTTAGATATTGTACATGAGTCCTGCAGAGGTAAAGGGCTTACTGAATAAACTGATACCCAGAGACACATAAGCTCACTTCAACATACACAAGGAACACCCATATGAAGTCTGATAGATATTGTACATGAGTCCTGCAGAGGTAAAGGGCTTACTGAATAAACTGATACCCAGAGACACACAAGCTCACTTCAACATACACATGGAACACCCATATGAAGTCTGATAGATATTGTACATGAGTCCTGCAGAGGTAAAGGGCTTACTGAATAAACTGATACCCAGACACATAAGCTCACTTTAGACATACACAAGGACAGGGCGGCACTAGAAATTTTGGGGCCCCTGACAACCATTGATTAGGGGCCCCCCTTTGACATGTGCAATTTTGGACCAAGTGACTAAAACGTATATGCACTTTATTCTTAAATGTAGTCAAACTTGGAAATGTTGTAAAGGTAGTAACACACAAACACAGAAACACACAGACACACTCATACACTGAAACACACACTCACACATAGATTCACATATAGACACTCTAGCAGACACGCAAAGAAACACACAAACACACTCAGACACAGACACCCAAACAGACACTCAGCAATTGTTTACATTGACCTGACAAGTAATGAGGTAGACTACAGTTTTGTCAAAAAAGGAGATTTACAAAAACAAAATATGGAGTTCTGATTATCTTTTTGTCAAGGAAGATGCCAACTAAATGATGACAACAGCATGCAGTGGCTGAAAGAAAGGGCCCTGAACTGCCTAAACAATAATTGAAAGGTTAAATGGTGGATTGGTGACTTCCGGAAAGGTCTCATTAGTCTCTAACGGCTAGATTTAGAGTTTGGCGTTAGCCGTCAAAACCAGCGTTAGAGGCTCCTAACGCTGGTTTTGGGCTACCGCTGGTATTTAGAGTCAGTCATGAAAGGGTCTATCGATCACTTTGCAGCCGCAACTTTTCCATACCGCAGATCCCCCTACGCCATTTGCGTATCCTATCTTTTCAATGGGATCTTTCTAACGCCGGTATTTAGAGTATTGGCTGAAGTGAGCGTTAGAAATCTAACGACAAAACTCCAGCCGCAGAAAAAAGCCAGGAGTTAAGAGCTTTCTGGGCTAACGCCGGTTCATAAAGCTCTTAACTACTGTGCTCTAAAGTACACTAACACCCATAAATTACCTATGTACCCCTAAACTGAGGCCCCCCCACATCGCCGCCACTCTATTAAAATTTTTTAACCCCTAATCTGCCGACCGCACACACCGCCACCTACGTTATCCCTATGTACCCCTAATCTGCTGCCCCTAACACCGCTGACCCCTATATTATATTTATTAACCCCTAATCTGCCACCCCCAACGTTGCCTCCACCTACCTACAATTATTAACCCCTAATCTGCTGACCGGACCTCACCGCCACTATAATAAATGTATTAACCCCTAATCCGCCTCACTCCCGCCTCAATAACCCTTTAATAAATAGTATTAACCCCTAATCTGCCCTCGCTAACATCACCGACACCTAACTTCAAGTATTAACCCCTAATCTGCCGACCGGACCTCACCGCTACTCTAATACATTTTTTAACCCCTAAAGCTAATTCTAACCCTAACCCTAACACCCCCCTAAGTTAAATATAATTTAAATCTAACAAAATAAATTAACTCTTATTAAATAAATTATTCCTATTTAAAGCTAAATACTTACCTGTAAAATAAACCCTAATATAGCTACAATATAAATAATAATTATATTGTAGCTATTTTAGGATTAATATTTATTTTACAGGCAACTTTGTAATTATTTTAACCAGGTACAATAGCTATTAAATAGTTAATAACTATTTAATAGCTACCTAGTTAAAATAATTACAAAATTACCTGTAAAATAAATCCTAACCTAAGTTACAATAAAACCTAACACTACACTATCAATAAATTAATTAAATAAAATACCTACAATTATCTACAATTAAACCTAACACTACACTATCAATAAATTAATTAAATACAATACCTACAAATAAATACAATTAAATAAACTAACTAAAGTACAAAAAATAAAAAAGAACTAAGTTACAAAAAATAAAAAAATATTTACAAACATTAGAAAAATATTACAACAATTTTAAACTAATTACACCTACTCTAAGCCCCCTAATAAAATAACAAAGCCCCTCAAAATAATTAAATGCCCTAACCTATTCTAAAATTAAAATAGAAAAGCTCTTTTACCTTACCAGCCCTTAAAATGGCCCTTTGCGGGGCATGCCCCAAAGAATTCAGCTCTTTTGCCTGTAAAAAAAAAACATACAACCCCCCCCCCACATTACAACCCACCACCCACATACCCCTAATCTAACCCAAACCCCCCTTAAATAAACCTAACACTAAGCCCCTGAAGATCTCCCTACCTTGTCTTCACCACACCGGGTCTCGATCGGTCCAGAAGAGCCTCCGAAGTCTTCATCCAAGCCCAAGCGGGGCTGAAGAGTGACGTCCATCCTCCGGTTGAAGTCTTGATCCAAGCGGCGGCTAAAGAAATCCATCTTCGGGCAAAAGTCTTCATCCTATCCGGGCAGAAGAGTAGATCTGGACCGGCAAACATCTACATCCAAGCCGCATCTTCTATGTTCTTCCATCCGATGACGAGCGGCTCCATCTTGAAGACCTCCGGCGCGGATCCATCCTCTTCTTCCGACGACTAGACGACGAATGAAGGTTCCTTTAAGGGACGTCATCCAAGATGGCGTCCCTCGAATTCCGATTGGCTGATAGGATTCTATCAGCCAATCGGAATTAAGGTAGGAAAATTCTGATTGGCTGATGGAATCAGCCAATCAGATTCAAGTTCAATCCGATTGGCTGATCCGATCAGCCAATCAGATTGAGCTCGCATTCTATTGGCTGATCGGAACAGCCAATAGAATGCGAGCTCAATCTGATTGGCTGATTGGATCAGCCAATCGGATTGAACTTGAATCTGATTTGTAGGTAGGTGGAAGCGACGTTGTGGGGGGCAGATTAGAGGTTAATAAATATAATATAGGGGTCTGCTGTGTTATGGGCAGCAGATTAGGGGTTCATAGGTATAATGTAGGTTGCGGCGGTGTATGGAGCAGCAGATTAGGGGTTAATAATAATATGCAGGGGTCAGCGATAGCGGGGGCGACAGATTAGTGGTTAATAAGTGTAAGGTTAGGGGTGTTTAGACTCGGGTACATGTTAGGGTGTTAGGTGCAGACATAGGAAACAATGGGGCTGCGTTAGTAGCTGAATGCTGCTTTTTTGCAGGTGTTAGGTTTTTTTTCAGCTCAAACTGCCCCATTGTTTTCTATGGGGGAATCGTGCATGAGCACGTTTTTGAAGCTGGCCGCGTCCATAAGCACCGCTGGTATTGAGAGTTGCAGTGGCGGTAAATTATGCTCTACGCTCCCTTTTTGGAGCCTAACGCAGCCCTTCTGTGAACTCTAAATACCAGCGGTATTTAAAAGGTGCGGGGGATAAAAAAGCCAGCGTTAGCTACGCGGGTCGTTACCAACAAAACTCTAAATCTAGGCGTTAGTCTGTAGAAAGATGTGAATAATCAGTAGTAAGGTCAAAATGTCCTAAAAAGGAACAGACAATGGACACACACACAAACTCAAACACAAACTTGCAAATACATCGAAGGAAACACCAATAGAGACAGCCTCAGAAAACACACAAAAAACACACACACAGAGACAACCACAGTAAACACACAAAGACATACACACACAGAGAGACAACCACATACAACACACAAAGACATACATACACACACACCCTCACTGAGACATCCACAGAAAACACACAAAGACATACACACACCCTCACAGAGACACACACAGAAAACACACAGGCATACACACACACCCTCACAGAGACATTAACAGAAAACACAGACATACATACATACACACACCCACCCTAACAGAGACATCCATAGAAAACACACAAAGATATACACACACACCCTCACATAGACACCCACAGAAAACACACACCCTCACAGAGACATCCACAGAAAACACAGACATACATGCACACACACCCTCACAGAGACATCCACAGAAAACACAGAGATATACACACCCACCCTCACAGAGGCATCCAGAGAAAATACACAAAGACATACATACACACACCCTCACAGAGACACCCATAAAAAAGCACAAAGACATACGCATACACCCTCACAGACATCCACAGAAAATGCACAAATACATACACACCCACCCTCACAGAGAGACCCACAGAAAAAAAATACATACACACTCATAGAGACACAAACAAAAGCACAAAGACATAAACACAGACACCCATAGAAACACTTGAGGTAAAATTTCTGCACATTGCATCGCGTAAATCAACATTGTGTGTCATGCATGATAAAAAAAATTGCAGAAATGAAGAGATCACTTTTTAAAGAATCATAGTTGTAAATGTGGAAACAAAAATATTTCTGTAAATCCAAAATTGTACATTAATGATCTGGGTAGATGGCTAGATGAGAAAAGTACTTTTGAAAAGTTGACATATGTTTGTTTGATTTTTTCCCCAACCAAGAGCACCACTTCAAATATAGTGTACAAATGTTCCCATCTGTTAGCTGTACTTATGGATTTTGAAAATGCTGTACTCTATATGGTCTTGGTGGAACCATAAGCTGTGGTACTCAGTCTCATACCATTAGATCTGGTTAAATACAGGATTTAGGCTTGTTTGTATGTATTTCAAAATTAAGTCAGCTGTAGTGTAAACTGAACAGTGTTAAGTTAACCTGTCTCATTTCAAACACTGAGCAATCTTAGTCTGAGAGTATAACATTTTATGCAGATGTAAAAATCTTAGATAAATGGCTTTAAATATAGAATTTCTACAGCATTTTCAAATAATCATAAATACACTGCTGCATATTGCTAAAACAAATGTTGGCCCCACCATACAACTATTACCACACTGAAGTTACAATCGGAAATTGCACAAATAAATAAAAAATATTTACTAAGTAATTCCTACCTCCTCTGCAAATGAAAGTGATCTGCTGTTTGACTCAGGCACACACTGTACAAACAAAGTGCCAAGTCTGTCTCACACTGTGCATAGTGGTTTAGTGCAAACCCAGAAATCCTCTCAAATGCTAATACTTTACTCCTTGTAATAACATTTCCCACACTCAATAGCACTCTGCTGTAGTACCCTCTGGTGGCTGCCAAAATTAAAAATAAAAAAAAATAAAAAATATATATATATACAGGGAGTGCAGAATTATTAGGCAAGTTGTATTTTTGAGGATTAATTTTATTATTGAACAACAACCATGTTCTCAATGAACCCAAAAAACTCATTAATATCAAAGCTGAATAGTTTTGGAAGTGGTTTTTAGTTTGTTTTTAGTTATAGCTATTTTAGGGGGATATCTGTGTGTGCAGGTGACTATTACTGTGCATAATTATTAGGCAACTTAACAAAAAAACAAATATATACCCATTTCAATTATTTATTTTTACCAGTGAAACCAATATAACATCTCAATATTCACAAATATACATTTCTGACATTCAAAAACAAAACAAAAACAAATCAGTGACCAATATAGCCACCTTTCTTTGCAAGGACACTCAAAAGCCTGCCATCCATGGATTCTGTCAGTGTTTTGATCTGTTCACCATCAACATTGTGTGCAGCAGCAACCACAGCCTCCCAGACACTGTTCAGAGAGGTGTACTGTTTTCCCTCCTTGTAAATCTCACATTTGATGATGGACCACAGGTTCTCAATGGGGTTCAGATCAGGTGAACAAGGAGGCCATGTCATTAGATTTTCTTCTTTTATACCCTTTCTTGCCAGCCACACTGTGGAGTACTTGGACGCGTGTGATGGAGCATTGTCCTGCATGAAAATCATGTTTTTCTTGAAGGATGCAGACTTCTTCCTGTACCACTGCTTGAAGAAGGTGTCTTCCAGAAACTGGCAGTAGGACTGGGAGTTGAGCTTGACTCCATCCTCAACCCGAAAAGGCCCCACAAGCTCATCTTTGATGATACCAGCCCAAACCAGTACTCCACCTCCACCTTGCTGGCGTCTGAGTCGGACTGGAGCTCTCTGCCCTTTACCAATCCAGCCACGGGCCCATCCATCTGGCCCATCAAGACTCACTCTCATTTCATCAGTCCATAAAACCTTAGAAAAATCAGTCTTGAGATATTTCTTGGCCCAGTCTTGACGTTTCAGCTTGTGTGTCTTGTTCAGTGGTGGTCATTTTCAGCCTTTCTTACCTTGGCCATGTCTCTGAGTATTGCACACCTTGTGCTTTTGGGCACTCCAGTGATGTTGCAGCTCTGAAATATGGCCAAACTGGTGGCAAGTGGCATCTTGGCAGCTGCACGCTTGACTTTTCTCAGTTCATGGGCAGTTATTTTGCGCTTGGTTTTTCCACACGCTTCTTGCGACCCTGTTGACTATTTTGAATGAAACGCTTGATTGTTCAATGATCACGCTTCAGAAGCTTTGCAATTTTAAGAGTGCTGCATCCCTCTGCAAGATATCTCACTATTTTTGACTTTTCTGAGCCTGTCAAGTCCTTCTTTTAACCCATTTTGCCAAAGGAAAGGAAGTTGCCTAATAATTATGCACACCTGATATAGGGTGTTGATGTCATTAGACCACACCCCTTCTCATTACAGAGATGCACATCACCTAATATGCTTAATTGGTAGTAGGCTTTCGAGCCTATACAGCTTGGAATAAGACAACATGCATAAAGAGGATGATGTGGTCAAAATACTCATTTGCCTAATAATTCTGCACTCCCTGTATATATATATTTTTAAATAAGTTGTTCTTGCCTCATGGGGCCCCCTGGCCTATTAGGCCCCTGACGGGAGACACCCCTGTCACCCCCTGATGGCGGCCCAGCACAAGGAACACTCATATTATGTCTGATATTGTACATGAGTCCTGCAGAGGTAAAGGGCTTACTGAATAAACTGATACCAGAGACACACAAGCTCACTTCAGACACACACAAGGAACACCCATATTAAGTCTGATAGATATTGTACATGAGTCCTGCAGAGGTAAAGGGCTTACTGAATAAACTGATACCCAGAGACACACAAGCTCACTTCAGACATACACAAGGAACACCCATATTAAGTCTGATATTGTACATGATTCCTGCAGAGGTAAGAGGCTTACTGAATAAACTGATACCCAGAGACACACAAGCTCATTTCAGACACACACAAGGAACACCCATATTAAGTCTAATAGATAATTGTACATGATTCCTGCAGAGGTAAGAGGCTTACTGAATAAACTGATACCCAGAGACACACAAACTCACTTCAGACATACAAAAGGAACACCCATATTAAGTCTAATAGATAATTGTACATGATTCCTGCAGAGGTAAGAGGCTTACTGAATAAACTGATACCCAGAGACACACAAGCTCATTTCAGACACACACATTTAACACCCATATTGAGCCTACTTTCTGGTGCTGTAGGGCTCAATTTACATAATAAATATTTAAACAATAAAAATACAATTGTAGGTTTTAGAAATACTATTATATGAACACTAAAGTGAATAAAGCTTCCTTCTTGTTGAGAACTACATTGAACTGCTTGTTTTCTCTTCTCATAAAAATGCAGGCACTCCCCTCTGTAAGTTTCATGTCTTTAATATGAAATTTTCTTTTACTGCACTGTCATTATTCACTCATGAGGAGTAGGTAATATCTGGAATGGCCAGCCAGCAGAGGTGGTGTGGTTTCCCAGCAATGACAGGGTTAACTTGATCTGTTTGTCTCCTAGCCTACATCGAACTAAAGACACCCCATCCCCATTGTTCCTGGGACATCTTAGTACTCTTAGATAAAGAATTCCAAAAAGTGGTTGCATTTAATAAGGATGGTGGTTTTTGACAAAACAAAGGAAAATTCAGACAAAGTAAAAAAGGAAAAGAGAATTTAACCAGGACTTCACTTGGACACCCATCAGCCAATAGAATGCGAGCTCAATCTGATTGGCTGATTGGATCAGCCAATCGGATTGAACTTGAATCTGATTGGCTGATTCCATCAGCCAATCAGAATATTCCTACCTTAATTCCGATTGGCTGATAGAATCCTATCAGCCAATCGGAATTCGACGGACGCCATCTTGGATGACGTCATTTAAAGGAACCGTCATTCGTCGAGTAGGCGTCGGTTGAAGAGGTTGGATCCGCGTCGGCTGGGAAGAAGATGGCTCCGCTCCGCTCCGGAAGAAAGAAGATTGAAGATGCCGCTTGATAGAAGACTTCATCCCGATGATGGACTTCCGACTTCAGCCCGATGATGGAGTTCTTCAGCCGCCGCTTGGATCAAGACTTCGGACCCTCTTCCGGACCGATCGCTGAACCCGGTGAGGTGAAGACAAGGTAGGGAGATCTTCATGGGCTTAGTGTTAGGTTTATTTAAGGGGGGTTTGGGTTAGATTAGGGGTATGTGGGTGGTGGGTTGTAATGTTGGGGGGGGGGTATTGTATGTTTTTTTTTTACAGGCAAAAGAGCTGAATTATTTGGGCATGCCCCGCAAAGGGCCCTTTTCAGGGCTGGTAAGGTAAAAGAGCTTTTCTATTTTCATTTTAGAATAGGGTAGGGCATTTTTTTATTTTGGGGGTCTTTGTTATTTTATTAGGGGGCTTAGAGTAGGTGTAATTAGTTTAAAATTGTTGTAATATTTTTCTAATGTTTGTAAATATTTTTTTATTTTTTGTAACTTAGTTCTTTTTTATTTTTTGTACTTTAGTTAGTTTATTTAATTGTATTTATTTGTAGGTATTTTATTTAATTAATTTATTGATAGTGTAGTGTTAGGTTTAATTGTAACTTAGGTTAGGATTTATTTTACAGGTAATTTGTAATTATTTTAACTAGGTAGCTATTAAATAGTTATTAACTATTTAATAGCTATTGTACCTGGTTAAAATAATTACAAAGTTGCCTGTAAAATAAATATTAATCCTAAAATAGCTACAATATAATTATAATTTATATTGTAGCTATATTAGGATTTATTTTACAGGTAAGTATTAAGCTTTAAATAGGATTAATTTATTTAATAAGAGTTAATTTATTTTGTTAGATTTAAATTATATTTAACTTAGGGGGGTGTTAGGGTTAAGGTTAGACTTAGCTTTAGGGGTTAATAAATGTATTATAGTAGCGGTGAGCTCCGGTCGGCAGATTAGGGGTTAATACTTGAAGTTAGGTGTTGGCGATGTTAGGGAGGGCAGATTAGGGGTTAATACTATTTATTATAGGGTTATTGAGGCGGGAGTGAGGCGGATTAGGGGTTAATAACTTTATTATAGTAGCGGTGAGCTCCGGTCGGCAGATTAGGGGTTAATAATTGTAGGTATTTGTTGGCGATGTTAGGGAGGGCAGATTAGGGGTTAATACTATTTATTATAGGGTTATTGAGGCGGGAGTGAGGCGGATTAGGGGTTAATAACTTTATTATAGTAGCGGTGAGCTCCGGTCGGCAGATTAGGGGTTAATAATTGTAGGTAGGTGGCGGCGACGTTGGGGGCAGCAGATTAGGGGTTAATAAATATAATATAGGGTCGGCGGTGTTAGGGGCAGCAGATTAGGGGTTCATAGGGATAACGTAGGTGGCAGCGGTGTGCGGTCGGCAGATTAGGGGTTAAAAATTTTTAATAGAGTGGCGGCGATGTGGGGGGACCTCGGTTTAGGGGTACATAGGTAGTTTATGGGTGTTAGTGTACTTTAGAGCACAGTAGTTAAGAGCTTTATAAACCGGCGTTAGCCCAAAAAGCTCTTAACTACTGACTTTTTTCTAACGCTCACTTCAGCCAAGACTCTAAATACCGGCGTTAGGAAGATCCCATTGAAAAGATAGGCTACGCAAATGGCGTAGGGGGATCTGCGGTATGGAAAAGCCGCGGCTGCAAAGTGAGCGTTAGACCCTTTCCTGACTGACTCCAAATACCAGAGGGCGGTAAAAACCAGCATTAGGAGCCTCTAACGCTGGTTTTGACGGCTACCGCCCAACTCTAAATCTAGCCGTAAGATAGCTACAATGTAACTATTAGTTATATTGTAGCTAGAGGTTTAGGGGTTAATAACTTTAGTATAGTGGCGGCAGGCGATGTTGGGGACGGCAGATTAGGGGTTGATACATGTATGTAGGTGGCGGCGACATTGGGGGCGGCAGATTAGGGGTTAATAAGTGTAAGTAGGTGGCGGCAACATTGGGGCGGCAGATTAGGGGTTAATAAGTGTAGGTAGGTGGCGACAACGTTGGGGGCGTCAGATTAGGGGTTAATAAGTGTAATGTAGGTTTCCGCGATGTCAGGGGTGGCAGATTTGGGGTGTTTAGACTCGGGGTTTATGTTAGGGTGTTAGGTGTAACATAACTTTTGTTTCCCCATAGATATCAATGGGGCTGCATTACGGAACTTTATGCTCCATTATTGCAGGTGTTAGGCTTTTTTTTAGCCGGCTCTTCCCATTGATGTCTATGGGGAAATCGTGCACGAGCACGTAAAACCAGTTCAAAGCAGCGCTGGTATTTGTGTGCCGTATGGAGCTCAGTGCAGCCATATCACCGGGTTTTTGCAAACCTGTAATAGCAGCACTATTAACGGTGAGCGGTGGAAATAACTTGCAAGTTATTACCGAGCCAGCCATAGCGCAAAACTCGTAATCTGGCTGAATGAGAACTGTAGGGCGAAAATGTTTAGGGAATTACACTGGGATTTGTAAGAAAATATCATACATGCCCATGGAATGCCAATTTTCAGCCTATACTATGAAAACAACAATTTTGTACTTATAAATTTGACTTGTGTTTTTTTGCACATCCAGTGTATTTAAATTACAATTTACGTGGTGTATATTTAATACGATTTATTCCTGTGAAATTTACATCCAACGTTTACATTTTTGATAAAATACAATTTTTGGTGAACAATTTTGTTACGATTTTTGATGCACGTTATCAATACAATTTTTTCCTGTTTATTTTTTGTGTATGTTTAATTATTTGTTTTTGTATGATTTTTAAATTACGATTTTCATTGTGCACTTTTGTTATGTGTACATCTCCTTCCTATACGAAAATGCAGTATTGCGTCCCTTAGCGAGACACTCTGTTTTTAGGGTAAAAAGTGGTGTTAGATAATTCCACCAGGGAAGTAGAGGTACTGGCAGCCTTGTCTTAGAATCTCACCAGCCCAGAGACCTTTAGATAATCTAAAACTCTCTGCTTTGGTGAGATTATCTAATATATATCTTGTCAGTACTGTGAGGTCACTCAAACAATTTTGAGATAGGCAAATTTTAGATTGATATCTGTTTATCTCGCTATAGATGGGAAGGATAGACATACATTAAGATATAGGGAAGATTTATCACGGCCCAAATAGGGCCATATACACCTTTAGGCTCGCTGGAAACAGGAGTTAATAAGAAGCGGTCTTAAGACCGCTGCTCCTTAACTCATCCGCCACCTCTGATGCGGTGGACAGCAATCCGCCCGATCGCATATGATCTTATTGATTGACACCCCCAGCTAGTGACTGATTGGCCGCGAATCTGCAGGTGGCGGCATTGCACAAATATTTCTAGTGCAATGCTTGTGCATTGATAAATGCAGAGGTGCGGCGGACATAAACTTTCTACAGCGGATCATGTCCGTCCGCACAAAGTAGCGTATCATGTCCGCCACACATCGATAAATGCCGACAGCATAAGCTGTCAGCATTTATAATTGCACCAGCAGTTCTTGTGAACTGCTGGTGCAATGCCGCCCCCCTGCAGATTTGCGGCTGCTAGCAGGGGGTGTCAATCAACCCAATCGTATTCGATCGGGTTGATTTCTGTCTGCGGCCTCAGAGCAGGCGGATCAAGTTATAGAAACTGAAGGCTCGCTGGAAACAAGGGATAAATATGCTCCAGAGAGGTTAAATTAATCTCTGTTACTCTATCTAGCAGTACCATGTAAGGTAAATAAGGCCAAACCCAAAACCTGAGCCGCAGAACAGTTTTACACTGAGCTCCCAACCAGGGCATATAGCTGGATTTCACCCAAAACAAGATTCATGTAGTTAAATCCTATTTCCCATTTGTTTATAGTTGGGATTTTTTTCACATGTCCAGGACTGAACTGAGACTATAAAATAAATTGAGGAGATTTGGATTCAATTTAACTGAGATTTAAAGATCAAGTATTTAAAAGTGGTTGTTGTGTAATGGAAAAAGCTCAGCGTCCATAGAGTCAATTCACATTCTGTATTTCACATAGTATGGATGGTTTGTAAGGTTTTGTGGGAGTCAGCAGAGATATCAATGCGAGTCCTTATGATATAATTTTATTGTATAGGAAACAGAATATTAAAAAGAAAGTTTTAATTAACACTTTACTGCAGCTTATGTTTTTTAAGTTTAGTTCATGATTTACAAATAAATAACAACAAACCATGATTTAGTGATTTTTAAACAGCCGCCATTGACTGTATATAACTGCTACCATATCACAAAACCATTTGTTCAGCTCAGTGATGTCTTTAGTTTTTGTATGTATATTTTTATGTGTGTGTATCTATCAATGTGCGTGTGTATGTGCATATTTTCTACTTAACAGTGTGTGAATATGTGTTTTTGCATGTTTGTATACATGTGTTTATCTATATGTGCATACATGTGTATGTGTTTGTGCGTGTGTGCAAACATGTGTTTGTCTATATGAGCATATATGTGTGACTATGTGTTTGTGTGTGTGTATACATGTGTTTGTCTGTATGTGCATACATGTGTGACTATGTGTTTGTGTGTGTGTGTACACATGTGTTTGTCTATATGAGCATATATGTGTGACTATGTGTTTGTGTGTGTGTATACATGTGTGACTATGTGTTTATGTGTGTGTATACATGTGTTTGTCTGTATGTGCATACATGTGTGACTATGTGTTTGTGTGTGTGTGTATACATGTGTTTGTCTGTATGAATACGCGTGTGACTATGTGCTTGTGTGTGTATGTATGTATATATGTATACGTGTGCTTGGATGTGCATACGTGTGTGACTATGTGTTTGTGTGTGTATACATGAGTTTGTCTGTATGAATACGCGTGTTACTGTGTTTGTGCGTATGTGTATGCACGTATGTATACATTTGTCTGTCTATATGTGCATACATGTGTGAGTATGTGTTTGTGTGTGTATGTATGCATGTGTGCGCATATATCTGTTTATCTGTCTGTGAATACGTGTGTGACTATGTGTTTGTGTGTGTATACATGTGTTTGTCTGTATGAATACGCGTGTGACTGTGTTTGTGCGTGTGTGTATGCATGTATGTATACATGTGTCTGTCTATATGTGCATACATGTGTGAGTATGTGTTTGTGTGTGTATGTATGCATGAGTGTGCATATATGTGTTTATCTGTCTGTGAATACGTGTGTGACTATGTGTTTGTGCATGTGTGTATAAATGTGTTTGTATGTGCATACATGTATGAGTATGTGTTTGTATACGTGTTTGGATGTGCATATTTGTGTGAGTATGTGTTTGTGCGTGTATGTATGCATGAGTGAGGATGCATGTGTTTGTCTGTTTCTGTATACTGTGTGACTTTGTTTGTTTGTGCGTGTGCGTATGTATGCATGTGTGTACATACGTGTTTGTCTTTGCATACATTTATGACTATATGTTTGTGCGTGTATGCATGTGTGTGCATACATGTGTTTGTCTGTGCATAAATGTGTGAGTATGTTTTTGTGCATACATTTGTGTGTGTGTGTACATGTGTTTTTGTGTATCTATGTGTGTATGTTTATGTATATGTGTTTGCGCATATGTGTTTGTATTTTGCATGTGTGTGTGTCTATCAATGTGTATATTTATGTATATGTGTTTACTGATACGTGTGTGTATATATACAGGGAGTGCAGAATTATTAGGCAAATGAGTATTTTGACCACATCATTCTCTTTATGCATGTTGTCTTACTCTAAGCTGTATAGGCTCGAAAGCCTACTACCAATTAAGCATATTAGGTGATGTGCATCTCTGTAATGAGAAGGGGTGTGGTCTAATGACATCAACACCCTATATCAGGTGTGCATAATTATTAGGCAACTTCCTTTCCTTTGGCAAAATGGGTCAAAAGAAGGACTTGACAGGCTCAGAAAAGTCAAAAATAGTGAGATATCTTGCAGAGGGATGCAGCACTCTTAAAATTGCAAAGCTTCTGAAGCGTGATCATCGAACAATCAAGCGTTTCATTCAAAATAGTCAACAGGGTCGCAAGAAGCGTGTGGAAAAACCAAGGCGCAAAATAACTGCCCATGAACTGAGAAAAGTCAAGAGTGCAGCTGCCAAGATGCCACTTGCCACCAGTTTGGCCATATTTCAGAGCTGCAACATCACTGGAGTGCCCAAAGGTGTGCAATACTCAGAGACATGGCCAAGGTAAGAAAGGCTGAAAGACGACAACCACTGAACAAGACACACAAGCTGAAACATCAAGACTGGGCCAAGAAATATCTCAAGACTGTTTTTTCTAAGGTTTTATGGACTGATGAAATGAGAGTGAGTCTTGATGGGCCAGATGGATGGGCCCGTGGCTGGATTGGTAAAGGGCAGAGAGCTCCAGTCCGACTCAGACGCCAGCAAGGTGGAGGTGGAGTACTGGTTTGGGCTGGTATCATCAAAGATGAGCTTGTGGGGCCTTTTCGGGTTGAGGATGGAGTCAAGCTCAACTCCCAGTCCTACTGCCAGTTTCTGGAAGACACCTTCTTCAAGCAGTGGTACAGGAAGAAGTCTGCATCCTTCAAGAAAAACATGATTTTCATGCAGGACAATGCTCCATCACACGCGTCCAAGTACTCCACAGCGTGGCTGGCAAGAAAGGGTATAAAAGAAGAAAATCTAATGACATGGCCTCCTTGTTCACCTGATCTGAACCCCATTGAGAATCTGTGGTCCATCATCAAATGTGAGATTTACAAGGAGGGAAAACAGTACACCTCTCTGAACAGTGTCTGGGAGGCTGTGGTTGCTGCTGCACACAATGTTGATGGTGAACAGATCAAAACACTGACAGAATCCATGGATGGCAGGCTTTTGAGTGTCCTTGCAAAGAAAGGTGGCTATATTGGTAACTGATTTGTTTTTGTTTTGTTTTTGAATGTCAGAAATGTATATTTGTGAATGTTGAGATGTTATATTGGTTTCACTGGTAAAAATAAATAATTGAAATGGGTATATATTTGTTTTTTGTTAAGTTGCCTAATAATTATGCACAGTAATAGTCACCTGCACACACAGATATCCCCCTAAAATAGCTATAACTAAAAACAAACTAAAAACTACTTCCAAAACTATTCAGCTTTGATATTAATGAGTTTTTTGGGTTCATTGAGAACATGGTTGTTGTTCAATAATAAAATTAATCCTCAAAAATACAACTTGCCTAATAATTCTGCACTCCCTGTATATATATATACATATATATATAGATAGATAGATAGATAGATAGATAGATAGATATGTGTGTCACTGAGTGTGTATCTATGTTTGTGTTTCTTTGTGTATGTTTATGTACGTGTGTGGTATCTATGTGTGTGTATCTATGTGTGTGCAGGGATAGGCAAGGTGTCCGTGACTAGCCCTTGCAGTGTCCGCCACAACCTTAGTATATCTTTTCTTTCTGATTAAATAATATGAAATATATATATATATATGTAGTGTGAATAAAGTTAGTGGCTTGTCAAGAGACTGCTAGCGATATCGGGTGATAAGTTATGGAATGAATAAAACCTAAGTGAAATACTGGATGTGTATCTGCATCTGATAACACCCAGCTCTATACAAAGACACAGTAGCACATGGGTATTGCCAGAGGAGGGCTGGTTATAGGATCAGTGGTATCTGCATCAGTATAATAACACCCAGCACTATTTAATGACACAGTAGTGACACTGGCACATGCGTATAGCCAGAGGAGGGCTGGTTATAGGATCAGTGGTATCTGCATCAGTATAATAACACCAAGCACTATATAATGACACAGTAGTGACACTGGCTCATGGGTATAGCCAGAGGAGGGCTGGTTATAGGATCAGTGGTATCTGCATCAGTATAATAACACCAAGCACTATATAATGACACAGTAGTGACACTGGCTCATGGGTATATCCAGAGGAGGGCTGGTTATAGAATCAGTGGTATATGCATCAGTATAATAACACCAAGCACTATAAAATAATGTTTTTCATTTCAAATGTACCTTGGTGTCCTTCACTAAAGTCTGTACTTTGGAAAATGTCCGCCACAGCCTTTGTCTGTGCTTATCCCTGTGTGTGTGTTTATATATACATGTTTGTGCATACATGTATATTTGTGTGTATCTATGTGTGTGTGTATCTATGTGTGAGTGTTTGTGAGACTGCGTGTGGTTAAGCCCATATTTCTATGTATTCCTGTACACAGACAGCACATACCATAGGATTACCCTACACTATGAGGCCTATTTATCAAGCCGTCAACCGCAAATACGCTGGAATTCCGCAGTGTAATTGTGGAGAGCTATATAATAGAGCTATATAATAGGTTAAAAACCCTTATCCCCTTAGTTATCAAAGCCTACAGACCGGCAAAAGTAGAAATCTGTGACGTAGCATACGATCCGCCAGTCTCAGTCCGACACAGATCGATGCTTACATCACTACAGATGTTTTGAATGCAAATTCAGCACTATCTGACTACTTTTGCTAGTTAACAAATTCCTAGCAGGTACGCTCGCCACTATTCTGGCCCAGCGTACCTGGTTTTCAATCCGCCACCCTGGAGGCAGCGGATGCCATAGGAATCAATGGGAGTCTGAAAGCAGCGAAAGCTTATGTTCGCTGCTGTCCGATATCCCATTGATTCCTATGGGAGAATAATATGTTTACACCTAACACCCTTACATGTACCCCGAGTCAAAACACCCCTAATTTGCCGCCCCCCTACACTGCCGCCACCTACATTATACTTATTAACCCCTAATCTGCCGCCCCTACACCGCCGCCAACTACATTATACTTATTAACCCCTAATCTGCCGTCCCCTACACCGCCGCCACCTACATTATACTTATTAACCCCTATTCTGCCGCCCAGACACCGCTGCCACCTACATTATACTTATTAACCCCTAATCTGCCGCCCCGACACCGCCGCCACCTACATTATATTTATTAACCCTTAATCTACCGCCCCGCCACCGCCACCACCTACATTATACTTATTAACCCCTAATCTGCCGCTCCCGCCACCGCCACCGCCATCACCTACATAAAGTTATTAACCCCTATCCCGCCACTCCCGGAGCCCACCGCAACTAAATAAATGCATTAACCCCTAAACCGCCAGCCCCCCACATCGCCATAAACTAAATTAAACTATTAACCCCTAAACCTAACAACCCGCTAAATTTATATTAAATATTAACTCATCCCTATCTTATAATAAATTTAAACTTACCTTTAGATTTAAATTAAACTATATTAAACTATATTAAATTAATAATTAACCTACCCTAACTATTATACTAAAAGTACATTAAACTATATTAAACTAATATTGAATCTACCCTAATTGTTATACTAAAATTACAATAAGCTACACATTAAATTAACTATATTATATAGTTAAAAACCTAACCCTACTCAAATAATTTAATTCTACAATTAAAAATTACAAAGTTACAAAAAACTAACAACAAAGTTAAAAAAAATAAAAATAAACACTAAGTTACACAAAATAAATGATAAATGATCAAAGATTTAAACTAATTACACCTAATCTAAGAGCCCTATGAAAAAAAGCCCCCCCCCCCCCAAAAAAAACCCCTAACCTTAAAAGGGCCTTTTGCAGGGCATTGCCCCAAAGAAATCAGCTCTTTTACCTGTAAAAAAAAAATACAAATACCCCCCCAACAGTAAAACCCACCACCCACACAACCACCCCCCCACCAAATAAAAACCTAACTAAAAAAACCTAAGCTCTGCATTGCCCTGAAAAGGGCATTTGGATGGGCATTGCCCTTAAAAGGGCATTTAGCTCTATTGCAGCCCAAACCCTAATCTAAAACTAAAACCCACCTAATAAACCCTTAAAAAAAACCTTACACTAACCCCTGAAGATCCACTTACAGTTTTGAAGATGCGACATCCATCCTCCAAGAAGCCGGCAGAAGTCTTCATCCAAGCGGCTGAAGTCTTCATCCAAGCCCGCAGAAGTCTTCACCCAGACGGCATCTTCTATCTTCATCCATCCGGCGAGGAGCAGCTCCATCTTCCAGACATCCGACGCGGAGCATCCTCTTCTTACGACGTCTTCTTCCCGAATGAAGGTTCCTTTAAATGATGTCATCCAAGATGGCGTCCCTTAGATTCCGATTGGCTGATAGAATTCTAATAGCCAATCGGAATTAAGGTTGAAAAAATCCTATTGGCTGTTGCAATCAACCAAAAGGATTGAGCTTGTATTCTATTGGCTATTCTAATCAGCCAATAGAATGTGAGCTCAATCCTATTGGCTGATTGGATCAGCCAATAGGATGAAATCTCAATCCTATTGGCTGATTGCAACATCCAATAGAATTTTTTCAACCTTAATTCCGATTGGCTGATAGAATTCTATTAGCCAATCGTAATTAAGGTTGAAAAAATCCTCTTGTTATGACGTCTTCTTCCCGAATGAAGGTTCCTTTAAATGATGTCATCCAAGATGGCGTCCCTTAGATTCCGATTGGCTGATAGAATTCTATTAGCCAATCGGAATTAAGGTTGAAAAAATCCTATTGGCTGTTGCAATCAACCAATAGGATTGAGCTTGCATTCTATTGGCTATTCCAATCAGCCAATAGAATGCAAGCTCAATCCTATTGGCTGATTGGATCAGCGAATAGGATGAAATCTCAATCCTTTTGGCTGATTGCAACAGCCAATAGGATTTTTTCAACCTTAATTCCGATTGGCTGATGAAGACTTCTGCCGGCTTCCTGGAGGATGGATTTCGCATCTTCAAAACTGTAAGTGGATCTTTAGGGGTTAGTGTTATTTTTTTTAAGGGTTTATTGGGTGGGTTTTAGTTTTAGATTAGGGTTTGAGCTGCAAAAGAGCTAAATGCCCTTTTAAGGGCAATGCCCATCCAAATGCCCTTTTCAGGGCAATGGGGTGCTTAGGTTTTTTTAGTTAGGTTTTTATTTGGGGGGTTGGTTGTATGGGTGGTGGGTTTATGTTGGGGGGGGGGGTATTTGTATTTTGTTTACAGGTAAAAGAGCTGATTTCTTTGGGGCAATGCCCCGCAAAAGGCCCTTTTAAAGGCTATTTGTAGTTTATTGTAGGTTAGGGGTTTTTTTTATTTTGGGGGGGCTTTTTATTTTCATAGTGCTCTTAGATTAGGTGTAATTAGTTTAAATCTTTGATAATTTATTTTTTATTTTGTGTAACTTAGTGTTTATTTTTTTTGTAACTTAGTGTTTGTTATTTTTTGTAACTTAGTTGTTAGTTTTTTTTGTAGCTTTGTAATTTTTAATTGTAGAATTAAATTATTTGAGTAGGGTTAGGTTTTTAAATATATAATATAGTTAATTTAATTTGTGGCTTATTGTAATTTTAGTATAACAGTTAGGGTAGGTTAATTATTAGTTTAATATAGTTTAATGTAATTTTAGTATAACAGTTAGGGTAGGTTAATTAGTAGTTTAATATAGTTTAATTTAATTCTAAAGGTAAGTTAAAATTTATTATAAGATAGTGATGAGTTAATATTTAATATAAAGTTAGCGGGTTGTTAGGTTTAGGGGTTAATAGGTTAATATAGTTTATGGCGATATGGGGGGTTGGCGGTTTAGGGGTTAATAACTTTATTTAGTTGTGGTAGGCTCCGGGAGTGGCGGGATAGTAGTTAAACAGTTTAGTATAGTGGCAGTGTTTAGTGACAGGGTACAAATAAAGCTGTGAAAAAGCCGAATAGCAGCGAGATCGATGACTGTTAGTTAACAACAGTCCACAGCTCATCGCCCCGTACTTGGTGCGAGGCTTTTTGACAGCTTTTTTGTTAAATATGGAGAGCGTATTCAGGTCCACGGCTGCGATGTTAGGCGATGTCAGACGAGCGTATTGGTGCTGTTGAATGCAGCATAGTTGACGGCTTGATAAGTAGGCCTCTATGTATATTATGTGGAAGATAACTTTTCTGTCTTATGATACTTATGTCCGTGCTTCACCATTGACAGCTCCTGCGCCTTGTGGGGAATATGGCTGCGAATTATCCTGCAATGACGGTGGTTGTGAGCACATTTCTCGGGTATGTCCCATAGGATTCAGCATGACAGAGACAGCTAATGGGGTTACTTGCACAGGTAATATGCAAACTCCTGTACAGTATGTCCCATACACAGGTGCAGCTTTTATCTCACCATGATTACACATTTCCTCTCTTATTCTAGACATTGATGAGTGCGCAGCAGCATCCTGCGATGGATCCTGTATAAACACAGAAGGCGGCTTTATGTGTGATTGTGCGCCAGGACTAAAACTTGCAGCCGACAGGAGCAGCTGTTCTGGTAAAGTCCCAAATGCTCAAAAGTAGGGACAGCAAATACAAATAGTAAACTTACGTAAGAAAATGTTTTAGTAAAGGTGCAAAAAATGCTGTAATATGTTAGAGCATTTTATTATTGCAATGTTGTTGTTCCTCCAAAGAGGTTAAACACATAGATAAAGTCAGCTCCAGAGCAGCAATACACTACTGGAAGCTAGCTGTGCACTTCAGACGAGCCAATGACAAGAAGCATATGTGTGTAGCCACAAATCAGCAGATAGTTGCCAGTAGTGCATAGCTGTTTCTGATCCTAACTAGATATTCTCTTCAACAAAGGATGCTAAGATAACAAAACAAATTTGATAAAAGAAGTAAAATTGAAAAGTCTCTTAAAATTGCTGCTCTATCTGATTCATGAAAGTTCCATTTTGCCGTCATGTTCCTTTAAATACATATATATAATTTACTGTATATTGTAATCATTATCACACTGCAGCAGAGGAGCTGTTCAGGATAATGGTTGTAGATCACTGGTTTTTAAACCAGTCCTCAGACCTCCCTAACAGGCCAGATTGTGAGGATATCTGAACTGGAACACAGGTGAAATAATCAGCTGATAAGTAAACCTGGTTATTTTACCTGCTCTCACCTAAGGTAATCCTGAAAACCTGGCCTGTTAGGAAAGCCTAAGGACAGGTTTGAAAACCAGTGGTCTAGAGTCACTGCAGCACACGTTCTGACACCGGTTTGTTCTTTCACCTACAGATATTGATGAATGCTCCGCTCACAGATCCCTTTGCCAGCAGAGATGCAAGAACTTCCATGGCAGTTACAAATGTTTGTGTGCGATTGGGTTTACCCTGCACAGCAATGGACACAAATGTACAGGTATGATTTATGGTCCATGTATTTCTATAGGCTCTTCGGTGGCTGTATTTTGTTTTCTTTTGTTTATTTGCTATTTTAAAATCCTTTTTAATTCTATTAACAAAGCTCCTTCTTTCTTGTGGTCTTGTTTTTTTAAAATATATCACCTTTCCATGAGAGCATACTGAAGTATGCTTAGGAGTTTGCACTTGATAATTATATCTATACAGTTACAAACATTGTTGCAAACATAGCTGATATATAGAGCTCACTTCTTAAGCTTCCGCAGTACATTATACAGACTGTATAGTGTTGTTAGTGTTTATAACACTTTGAGGCATAAACATTTATTTTTAAAGTGATAGTAGTTCCTTTTCTAAAAATTTTTTAGTTTCTCTTTTATTTTAAGCTATGAACATGGAATCAGAAGCTGTTTCTTTTGATAAATGCTTACTATGCCTAGAGGCCCAAATTGTTTTGCCTATGCAATTTTGTGCTACATGTTTAGCTAGAACGCTAGAATGTAAAGATAAATTATTGCCCTCTGAGCCTATTGTCTCCCAGGATAATGCTGTTCAGGATATGCCACAGCTTTCTCCTCAAACGTCCCAATCCTCAATGGCGTCACATACAGTGCCCTGCCGTTCCTCTCAGCCTCCTGGAGGAGTATATTTGCCTATAGATTTTTCTGCTAAGATATCTTCTGCAGTATCTGCGGCATTGTCTGTTTTTCCCATGTTGGAGAAGGGCAAGAGGAAACCTATACATTTTTCTGATAATAAGATGTCTGTCGCCTCTACTGCTGCAAAGGTGGACCTCCATCCTAAGTCTGATAAGGAGGATACCTCAGTGGCTTCTGAGGGTGAAATCTCAGATTCGGACAGTATAATTCACTTGAATGACTCTAAAGGGGTAAACTTCAGATTTGAAAGGAC
Source organism: Bombina bombina (assembly GCF_027579735.1). Lineage (NCBI taxonomy): Eukaryota > Metazoa > Chordata > Amphibia > Anura > Bombinatoridae > Bombina > Bombina bombina. The sequence goes on from NC_069505.1 coordinate 180,944,577, forward strand.
AGTCTAGTCAAAATTAAACTTTCATGATTCAGATAGGGCATGCAATTTTAAACAACTTTCCAATTTACTTCTATTATCTAATTTGCTCAATTCTTTAGATATCCTTTGTTGAAGAAATAGCAATGCACATGTGTGAGCCAATCACACAAGGCCTCTAGGTGCAGCAACCAATCAGCAGCTACCGAGCATATCTAGATATGCTTTTCAGCAAGTGATATCAAGATAATGAAGCAAATTAGATAATAGAAGTAAATTAGAAAGTTGTTTAAAATGACATGCTCTTTCTAAATCACGAAAGAAAAAAAAAATGGCTTTCATGTCCCTTTAAGCTTGAACACCTCCGTGTACTGTTAAAGAAGGTATTGGCTACTTTGGACGACTCAGATTCTTCTGTCGCTGTCAACCCTAAGAAATCTATGATGTTCCTTCCTCTGTGGAAGTGTTTCCTGTTTCAGACCGTGTGACGGAGATTATTACACAGGAATGGGAGAAGCCAAGGATAACTTTCTCCCCCGTCTCCCGTCTTTAAAAAGATGTTTCCTGTTGCTGACTCCATTAGAGATTCATGGCGCACAGTGCCTAAGGTAGAAGGGGCTATTTCTACTCTGGCTAAGAGAACTAAAATTCCTATAGAGGATAGCTGTTCCTTTAAGGATCCCATGGACAAGAAGCTGGAGGCTTATTTGAAGAAGGTGTATGTTCATCAGGGTCTTCAATGGCAACCTGCAGTTTGTATTGTATTGTCACAGTAGCAAGTGCAGCATCATATTGGTGCGATGCCTTGTCTGAATTAATTTTACAAGAGACTCCATTGGAAGAGATCCAAGATAGAATTAAGGCTCTCAAATTAGCCAATTCCTTTATCTCTGATGCTAATATGCAAATCATTAGACTGGGAGCCAAGATGTCTGGCTTCACTGTTCTAGCCCGTAGGACTCTGTGGCTTAAATCTTGGTCACCTCCAAGTCTAAGCTTCTGGCACTTCCTTACAAGACCTTGTTTGGTCCTGGTCTGGCAGAAATAATTTCTGATATTACGAGTGGAAAAGGATCTTTCCTACCACAAGACAAGAAGAATAGGCCTAAAGGACGTCAAAGTAATTTTTGTTCCTTTCGTAACTTCAAAGGCCAAAAGTCTTCCTCTCCCTCTTCCAATCAGGAGCGTTCCAAGTCTTCTTGGAGACCCAATCAGTCTTGGAGCAAGGGGAAGCGATCAAAGAAACCCTCAGCTGAGTCTAAGTCAGCATTAAGGGTCTGCCCCCGGTCCGGGATCGGATCAAGTAGGGGGCAGACTTTCCCTGTTTTGTCAAGCATGGATACGAGATGTCTCAGATCCTTGGGCTGTGGACATAGTATCTCAGGGTTACAAATTAGAATTCAAATCTTGTCCTCCCAAGGGCAGATTTCTCCTCTCAAAGTTATCTGCGGATCAGGTAAAAAGAGAGGCATTCTTAAAGCGCGTTCACTCTCCTCTTTGGGAGTGATTGTTCCAGTAAGAGAACAGGGTCTAGGATTTTATTCAAATCTGTTTGTGGTTCCCAAAAAGGATTGAACTTTTCAACCCATCTAAGACTTAAAATGTCTCAACAAGTTTCTCAGGGTTCCTTCCTTAAAAATGGAAACCATTCGTTCCATTCTTCCCTTGGTCCAAGAAGGTCAGTTCATGAGGAGGATAGACCAGAAGGATGCCTATCTTCATGTTCCCATCCACAGGGATCATCATCAGTTTCTGAGATTCGCTTTTTAAGACAAGCACTTTCAGTTTGTTGCTCTTCCGTTTGGCCTTGCCACAGCTCCCAGAATTTTCTCAAAGGTTCTGGGGGCTCTCTTGGCAGTTGTCAGGTCTCGGGGAATTGCGGTGGCACCTTATCTTGACAACATATTGGTTCAGGCGCCATCTTTTCAACAAGCAAACTCTCATACAGAGATCTTGTTGTCTTTTCTACTTTCCCGCAGTTGGAAACTGAATCTGGAGAAGAGTTCCCTTGTTCCAGCTACAAGGGTTTGCTTCTTAGGGACCATCATAGATTCCCTATCTATGACGATTTTTCTGATGGAGGTCAGAAAATCCAAACTTCTCTCCCTACAGTCTACTGTTTGACCATCAGTGGCTCAGTGTATGTAGGTAATTAGTCTGATGGTCGCTTCCATGGACATAATTCCTTTTGCTCAAGTCCATTTGAAAGCTCTGCAGTTATGCATGCTCAGATGATGGAACGGAGACCATTCAGATCTGTCTCAGAGAATAGATATGGACCAGTTGACAAGAGATTCTCTCTCGTGGTGGCATTCTCAGAATCATCTGTCTCAGGGCACATGTTTCCGGAGACCCTCCTGGGTTATTGTGACCACGGACGCCAGCTTGCTAGGCTGGGGAGCAGTCTGGGGCTCGTTAAAGGTGCAGGGCCTATGGACTCGGAAGTTATCTACTCTCCCCATAAACATTTTGGAGTTGAGAGCGATCTACAATGCTCTGATGGCTTGGCCTCAATTGTCCTTAGCCCTGTTTATCAGGTTCCAATCAGACTATCACCTCAGTGGCTTACATCAAACAACAGGGAGGAACTCGGAGTTCCTTAGCCATGAAGGAGGTGGCACAGATTATTCAGTGGGGGGCGGAAGCTCACAATTGTTGTCTATCTGCCATCCACATTCCAGTATTGGACAACTGGGAGGCGGATTTCCTGAGCAGACAGACATTTCATCCCAGGTAGTGGGCTCTCCATTCGGAGGTGTTCTCCGGGCTAACCCCCAAGTGGGGGGTGCCGGAGTTGGATCTGATGGCATTTCATCAGAACGCCAAGCTTCGAAGGTACGGTTCAAGGTCAAGAGATCTGCAGGCCGCTCTGATAGATGCTGTGGCGGTTCCTTGGGATTTTGGGCTAGCATATCTGTTTCCCCCGTTTGCACTCCTTCCACGAGTCATTGCTCGTATCAAACAGGAGAGAGCGTCTGTAATTCTAGTAGCTCATGCATGGCCTCTCAGGATCTGGTATGCAGACTTAATAAAGATGTCATTTCTTCCTCCTTGGAGGTTACCTCTGAAGATGGACCATCTAACTGAGGTTCCTTTCCTCCATCCAAATCTCGTTTATTTGAAGCTGACTGCTCTGGCTAAGCGTGGGTTTTCTGAGTCGGTCATTGAGACCATGATTCAGGCTTGCAAGCCTGTTACTCGTAAAAAATTTACCATAAGTTATGGCATAAATACCTTTATTGGTGTGAATCAAAGGGCTGCTCTTGGAGTAGGTTCAGGATTCCTAGTATTTTGTCTGAAGGTCTGGAGAAAGGGTTGTCAGTCAGTTCTCTGAAAGGTCAGATTTCTGCACTATATTATTTTACATAAGCGTCTGGCGGATGTGCCAGATGTTCAATCTTTTTGTCAGGCCCTGGTCAGAATCAGGCCTGTGTTTAAACCTGTTGCTCCTCCTTGGAGCCTTAACCTTGTTCTTAAAATGTTACAGCAGGCTCAGTTTAAGCCAATGCATTACATAGATTAATATCTGTTATCTTGGAAGGTTTTGTTTCTTATTGCTATCTCTTCTGCTCTGAGAGTTTCTGAACTCTTGGCTTTACAGTGTGATTCGCCTTACCTTATCTTTCATGCAGATAAGGTGGTTCTTCGTACTAAATTGGGGTTTCTCCCTAAGGTAGTTTTGGATAGAAATATTAATCAGGAAATTGTTGTACCTTCTCTCTGTCCTAATCCTTCTTCTCATTAGGAACATCTGTTGCACAACTTGGATGGGGTCGTGCTCTAAAATTCTATCTACAGGCTACTAAAGATTTTCGCCAGTCTTCTGTCCTGTTTGTTTGTTTCTCTGGAAAGCATAAGGGTCAGAAGGCTACTGCAACTTCTCTTTCCCTCTGGTTGAGAAGCATGATTCATTTTGCTTATGAGACTGCTGGACAGCAGCCTCCTGAGAGAATTACAGCTCATTCCACTAGGGCTGTCTCATCTTCATGGGCTTTTAAAAATAAAGCTTCTGTGGAACAGATTTGCAAGGCTGCAGCTTGGTCCTCTCTGCATACTTTTTCCAAATTCTACAAATTGTATATGTTTGCCTCGGCTGAGGCTTCCTTTGGGTGAAAGGTTCTTCAAGCCGTGGTGCCTTCTGTTTAGGTCTGCCTGTCTTGTTCTCCCTCCCTGTTCATTCCGTGTCCTCTAGTTTGGGTATTGGTTCCCACTAGTATTTGGAATGACGTTGTGGACTCTCCATATCTTAATAAAGAAAATAGAATTTATGCTTACCTGATAAATTTCTTTCTTTCCGGACATGGAGAGTCCACGACCCCACCATGTAATTTTTTTTTCTAAACCTCAGACACCTCTACACCTTTGTGTTATCTTCTTTTTCCATTTTCCTTCGGCTGATTGACTGGGGGTTATGGGTAAGGGAAGTGACTCTTTGCCTCCTCCTGCTGGCTAGGAGTGAATATCCCACTAGTAATTGGAATGACGTCGTGGACTCTCCATGTCCGGAAAGAAATAAATTTATCACGTAAGCATAAATTCTTCTATTTCAACCTGAGACTAAGGGCCCAATGATCTAAAGTTCTCTGGGCTGGCTAGATTATTAAATAATGCTGCCAGTCCTCCTGTTTCCCTGGTGGAATTCTATAAAGCCACTTTTTACCATGAAAACAGGGTGTCTCACTAAGGGGCGTATACTGCATTTTTGTATAGGGAGGAGATAGTTACATTACAGAGGTGCACAATAAAATAGGAATTTTAAAAATCTTACAAAATGAATAATTGAACCATTCACAGAAAAATAGACAGTAAGCAATTGTATAGGTAAGGTGCATCAAAAATCGTAAAACATTTCTTCACCAAAAATCATATTTTAACAAAAATTTAAAATTTGTATGTTAATTACTCTAGAATAAATCATATTAAATATGCACAGTGATAATAAATGTAAGTACACTGGATGTGCAAAAATCACTTAGAAATTTGTATAAAATACAAAGCCTAATGGTTGTTTTTTTGTACAATGGGCTGAACATAGGGGTTCAAAGAGCTTATATGAAATTGTCTGTCTAATCACAGCATAATTCACACTACAGATCTCAGTTTTTTCTTGAGCTTTTCTCAAAACACTCAATAACCCTAATAGACAACAATATACATACGAAAATAATGAAAATATAGGCGTTTGTAAGATACTATATGCAGAAAGCAGTGTAATGTGATTTATATTGGCTGCAGGATTTATTTTTTAAAGTGCGCCCCCTGCTCCCTGTTAACTTGCTCTACAGAGCAAAGTGTCTCTTTCCAGCGAGCTACATTACTTTCAGTAGGAGGCATCTGGCCACTCGCAGGGACTGTTCAGGAGCATGCATATGCACATATAAATACAGGTGCACACTCCCATGTAAAGTATAAAGACGGGTGTATACTCTCATGTAAAGTATAAAGACTGGTGCATGCTCTCATGTAAAGTATAAAGACGGGTGTATACTCTCATGTAAAGTATAAAGACTGGTGCATGCTCTCATGTAAAGTATAAAGACAGGTGTATACTCTCATGTAAAGTTTAAAGACAGGTGCATGATCTCAGGTAAAGTATAAAGACAGGTGCATGCTCTCGTGCAAAGTTTAAAGACAGATGCATGCTCTTATGTAAAGATTAAAGACAGGTTCATGCTCTTATGTAAAGATTAAAGACAGGTGCATGCTCTCATGTAAAGTTTAAAGAGGTGCATGCTATTATGTAAAGTATAAAGACAGGTGTATACTCTCATCATCTCATGTAAAGTATAAAGACTGGTGCATGCTCTCATGTAAAGTATAAAGACAGGTGCATGCTCTCGTCTAAAGTTTAAAGACAGATGCATGCTCTTGTGTAAAGATTAAAGACAGGTGCATGCTCTCATGTAAAGGATCAAGACAGGTGCATGCTGTCATGTTAAATATAAATACAGGTGAATGCTCTCATGTAAAGTATAAAGATAGGTGCATGATCTCATGTAAAGTTTAAAGACAGGTGATACGCTCTCATGTAAAGGATCAAGACAGGTTCATGCTCTTATGTAAAGATTAAAGACAGGTGCATGTTCTCATGTAAAGGATCAAGACAGGTGCATGCTGTCATGTAAAGTATAAAGACAGGTGAATGCTCTCATGTAAGTATAAAGACAGGTGCATGATCTCATGTAAAGTTTAATGACAGGTGCACACTCTCATGTAAAGGATCAAGACAGGTTCATGCTCTTTTGTAAAGATTAAAGACAGGTGCATGTTCTCATGTAAAGGATCAAGACAGGTGCATGCTGTCATGTAAAGTATAAAGACAAGTGCACGCTCTCATGTAAGTATAAAGACAGGTGCATGATCTCATGTAAAGTTTAAAGAGAGGTGCACACTCTCATGTAAAGGATCAAGACAGGTTCATGCTCTTATGTAAAGTATAAAAACAGATGCATGCTCACGTGTAAAGTATAAAGACAGGCACATGCTCTAATGTAAAGTATAAAGAAAGGTGCATGCTCTCATGTAAAGTACAGATACAGGTGCACGCTCTCATGTAAAGTTTAAAGACAGGTGCATGCTCTCATGTAAACTATAAAGACCAGTGCATGCTCTTATGTAAAGTATAAAGACAGGTGCATGCTCTCATGTAAAGTTTAGACAGGTGCATGCTGTCATGTAAAGTATAAAGACCGGTGCATGCTCTCATGTAAAGTATAAAGACAGGTGCACGCTCTCATGTAAAGGACCAAGACAAGTGCATGCTCTTATGTAAAGTATAAAGAGAGGTACATACTCTCATGTAAAGTTTAAAGACAGGTGCATGCTCTCACGTAAAGTATAAAGACAGGTGCATGCTCTCATGTAAAGTTTAAAGAGGTGCATGCTATTATGTAAAGTTTAAAGACAGGTGTATGCTCTCATGTAAAGTATAAAGACACCGCTGTATGGTCTTGCCCACCGTGCTACAGCTAAGTTTCATGGTCTTGGCAATCTTCTTATAGGCTAGGCCATCTTTATGTAGAGCAACAATTCTTTTTTTCAGATCCTCAGAGAGTTCTTTGCCATGAGGTGCCATGTTGAACTTGCAGTGACCAGTATGAGAGAGTGTGAGAGCGATAACACCCAATTTAACACACCTGCTCCCCATTCACACATGAGACCTTGTAACACTAACGAGTCACATGACACCGGGGAGGGAAAATGGCTAATTGGGCCCAATTTCGACATTTCCACTTAGGGGTGTACTCACTTTTGTTGCCAATGGTTTAGACATTAATGGCTGTGTGTTGAGTTATTTTGAGGGGACAGCAAATTTACACTGTTATACAGGCTGTACACTCACTACTTTACATTGTAGCAAAGTGTCATTTCTTCAGTGTTGTCACATGAAGATATAATAAAATATTTACAAAAATGTGAGGGGTGTACTTACTTTTGTGGGATACTGTATATGTATTTTTTTTATGCAAAAAAAGCATAAAAATAATATATTGGACATAATGTAACGCTCAGACAATCCTATCAATATGCTGAGAGGTCATAATAGTGATTGGATAATAAGGTTTCCTCATCCTGTAAATCCTCCAAAAAAGTGGACCTGATGTGTCCTTTGAAAACTTTATATGATATGTTTCTTGTGTATAGATGAGAGATCCCAAGTTTGTTTTGAAACAATATTCATGGACAAATTTATCAGTACGTAGAAATTCAGTCTGGATTATGCATTTGTCTGATATCATTGTTTTTGTTTTGTTTTGATTTTTGAAGCCCAGGGCCTGTGCCATGTTCTAGTAGATGAGGGCCTTGAAAATATTTAGGTCCTTTACTCTTCAGGTGTCAAAAGGGTCAACAGGTACCAGAAGCTTAATTTTCCTACTTAAGCTAAGGAACCTGATGCAGTGTCAAGGAACTTCCCCATGGAAGGAGCTTCCACTATCCTACAAAGTCTCTGTCACTCAGAGGGCCAGCTATAGCTGGTTCCTCTGAGACTACAAGGAAGTCTCCCGCCAGAAATCCAAGTTCTCTAGAAATCCATATGTGAGCACACAAGTTCAGAGGTTCAAAATTATTTTTTTCTTGACTATTTAAAAAATATATATAAATGTTTATATAATCATTTTAGCCATATGACAGTAACCTATTGAATTACAATAAGCAAGTCTTATTTTGTCAAATTGTATTATTTTGAAAACATACTATTATAGTTTACTGAACAGAAAACATACTCATATTAAGACAGAATTATAGTCCAGAGAATGAGTTTGGGAGACAAATAACATCCAGATACCACTGCTTTGCACCTGGGAAAAGAAAAAAAGGATTAAGTCAAAAAGTATTTTAACAAAGTTTAATCAAGATATTGGCTCTGCTTTTGTTCACAACATTGGTCAAGAGAGCTTAACAACCTAGACATGGGGAGGGTAATATATTAAGCCACAGTGACATTTTGTAAAACAGGTGTCCTGTCAATCAGATTTGACAAATGGAATGGGGAAAAGCATAAAAATATGCTCAATATTTAAACTTTATTTTAATCTACTTCAGACTCAAAGAGAGAAAAGTTGGTTAAAAATGGCTTCAAACAATACAAGGAAATCTTTTTCTAATCAATCAGAAATGCAACATATGACTTTTGTGGGGTTTACAAATTCAAACTTTCCAAATCCCTCTAACGCTCCTCGATATCCCTTTTATTAGACACTCTTCAGCTTCAGTTTACTTGAGAGTCATTCCATACTGGTATTCCAATCGATAAAAAAAAAAATCTGCAGCTTTTTAATTTGAGCACGTTGAAACTGTTAAAAAGGAAAAACAAACAAAAAAAACAAAAAACATTTTAACTATTTTTTAAAGGGACATTATACACTAGGTGCAGGCTTCAGCGTCACCCATAATTTCACCCCGCACATCAGGGAATCACATAAACCCCACCGGCAGTTCATAAACTGCCGTAAATTGGATAAACTAGCGATGTCCAGAAATGTGCGGAAATACACATTTCTGGAGTCGCCAGTGACTTACGGCAGTTTAGAAACTGCCGGCGCCTAAGGAAAAAAAAAAGTTAAATCGACTGTAAAAGTCTAAACCGCCTCCAAAAAATAAACCCGACAACATCAAAACCCCTATATCTGCAATCCCCTCGCAACACAACTAATAATAAAATTATTAACCCCTAAACCGCCAACCCCCCACAATACAATATGTCTAATCAAAGTAATAACCCCTAATCCGCCATTCACCCACATCGCAATCTACCTAATAAAAGTATTAACCCCTAGTCCGCCGTTCACCCACATCACAAAGCAACTATTAACCCCTAAACCACCAACCCCCACATCGCAATAAACCAAATTATTCTATTAACCCCTAAACTGCCAACCCCCCACATTGCTATAAACAAAATTAATCTAATAACTCCTAAACCGCCAACCTCCCGCAACGCAAATAACTAATTTAATTACTAAGCCCCCTAACCTAACACCCCCTAAATTAACCCCAATTACATCAAATAGGTTTTTATTTTAATTATAAAAAAAATGTAACATTACTTAAAAAAGAACTTTAAGATTAAATTAAAATGACAAAAAATAAAAAGTCTAACATTACAGAAAATAATAAACCAAATTATCAAAAATAAAAAAAATTAAACCTAATCCCTATGAAAATAAAAAGCCCCCCCAAAATAAAAACACCCCCTTATCTAAACTAAACTACCAATAGGCTTATTTTGTAGGGCATTGCCATAAGTTAAACAGCTATTTTACATTTAAAAAAAGTCCCCCCTAACAGTAACCCCCCCACCCACCAAACCCCCAAAGTAAAAAAACTAGCAATAAAAAAACCTAAACTACCCATTGCCCCTAAAGGGGCATTTGTATGGGCATTGCCCTTAAAAGGGCATTTAGCTCTTTTACTGCCCTTAAAAGGGGCATTCAGCTCTTTTACTGCCCATTGAAAGCCCTAATCTAAAAAAATAAAAAAATAAATAAAAAAAAACCATAGTCTAATCCCCAAATAGGTTCTCACCGTTCCTGAAGTCCGGCGGAGAAGGTCCTCTTACAGGCAGCGGTGTAGTCTTCTTGGAGGCGGCGTCATCTTCTTCTAGTGCGGCGACCTCTTCTATCTTCATCCAGGACCAAGCCTGTGTGGAGCGGAGGTGACCGCGGAACAAGACCGGCGACTGCGGAGCCATTCAGCATGGAGATCCTCTTCGTACGATCACCACCGCACACTGAGGATTGAATGCAAGGTACCTGTTTAAAAATGGGGTACCTTGCATTCCTATTGTCTGACATTTTCAATTTAGCCAATAGGATGAGAGCTGCTGAAATCCTATTGGCTGATTTGAACAGCCAATAGGATTTATTGTGATGTGGGGGGTTGGCGGTTTAGGGGTTAATAGCTTAATTAGTTACTTTACGATGTGGGGGGTGGCGGATTAGGAGTTAATAGTTTAAATAGGTACATTTGCGTTGGTGGGGGATGGCGGTTTAGGGGTTAATCACTTTATTAGGTATTTTGCTAAGTGGGGGTTGTGGATTAGGGGTTAATATATTTTAATAGTTATTGCGGTGGAGGAGATGGCGGTTGACAGGTAGATATTGCGCATGCAGTAGTTAGAACTTTCATGGAATTACGATGCTCACATTTTCAGCACAAGGCTTGCTGTGCCTGCCTATGCGTGGCGAGGTGAAAATGCGACGCGGTTCTATGTTAGTTTATGGGAGTAAAATTAGAGGGCAACGGCTGAAATATATGCGCTGTATTTATATGCAGCGCCGTATATGTGATAGGAGTACCCGACTAAAAATCTGCGACGTCGGTTTTTGCGGGCGACACCGCATATGTAATCGCCCTAGATTTTTCTTTGCATAAATGATTTTAAGATGATTCATTTATATAGCCTATAAAGTTTTTTTTTGTTTAAAGTATGGTTTTGCTAATTTTTAAATAATATTGTGCTGATTTTCAGACTCCTAACCAAGCCCCAAAGTTTTAAAGTATACTGAGGTATACCTACTCTAGCTTTCTCCTGTTTGTGTAAAGAGTCTTTTCATATGCAGAGGAAGGGGGAGGGGGGAGTGTCTGCTGTTTTTGCTATAGAATCACTTTCAGTGGGTGTTTCAGCTAACCTTTTCAACAGAGCTAAACTGGGAGCTTCTAAGACATTTTTTAAAGGGCTTTATACTGGATTTTTAGTTCAGTATCTGTGCATATTCTTCTTTATACAGTATCTATTACATGCAGTTATATGAAAATTGGTGTATACTGTCCCTTTAAGGCAAAGTCCTATTTTTCCACCCCTAGTGTAAAAGTTAATTCTTAATTCCTGTGTTAATAAAAATAAGTTTTTTAATAAAAAGTTGAAAAAAAAAATTAAACTGCGCAAAAGTTGAGTTTTCACTTAAAATCAACTAAAAGTATTGATAATCTGTGGGTTCATATACTATTATAAAAGAGCACTGAAATATAGCTACAGCCCCGGAAAATAAGGAATATTTGTCTCTGTGATAAACAATTAAATTACACTAAAATATATATTTTCTTATTAATATTTTATTCTAATTTTACTCTTAATAGATACTTGAGAAAATTGTCATCGGATTTTTACTTGATATTAAGTGGCGCGGTATATTTATTTTTTGTGATCGTGAAAACTCCGCTAAGTTAAGCTTTTTGCGCTAGTTGGGTGGCGTTTGTTTTACAAGTTTAAAAAAACAAAACGTATTTTCGCTAGCAGTAACCTGAATCGCGCTTAAAATAAAAAAAACACGTTTTCGCATTCCCCCGTAGAAGTCAATAGAGAAAAAAAGTGGAAAAACCCCCTAACGCCCACTCTCTTGCGCAAACACAATAGCATTTTCGCTATTGCGCTAACCCGACATGTAATGTTCTTAACACAATGGAATACAGGTATACCTCACTTTACAGCGCTTCACTTTACAGCGTTTCGCTAATACAGTGCTTTGTGGAGCTGAAGTTCATCTCCAAGGATTTTGAAACAGTGCTGTAATCATCGTGAGATGGTGGCTGTTACCATTTTGTTATGCTTAGTTCACTCTGTTTACAGCATTACAGTGCAATCTGTGTCGCAGTATTGTAATCTGGCACATTTTACTACAGTAATTGTCACTATTTTACAGATACAGTATTTATTGAATACTTATTAAATACTATGCTGTACTAGTGATAAACTAAATGTAGTGCTATTGCACCCCTAGTATATGTTAGTTCAAACATGTTTTCAAGTTTTTAAACACACTGGCAAGTGAAAAGAAAGCTAAAACTGCCTTGTTTCACTTTAAGGCGGTTTTCACTATACAGCGGGGCTCCAGTACCTAACCCGCTGTATGAGCGGGGTATACCTGTATATTCTATTTATTCATAAATACATATTTCTACATATATCTGATGTTTTTAAATATATATAGTGATGTCACGAACATAAAATTTTCCGTTCGCAAACGGCGAACGCAAACTTTCGCTAATGTTCGCAAACGTGTGAACCGGGCGAACCGCCATAAACTTCAATAGGCAGGCGAATTTTAAAACCCACAGGGACTCTTTCTGGCCACAATAGTGATGGAAAAGTTGTTTCAAGGGGACTAACACCTGGACTGTGGCAGAGTCTGGTTTTAATCCATAAAGGGCATAAATCACCTAACATTCCTAAATTGTTTGGAATAACGTGCTTTAAAACATCAGGTATGATGTTGTATCGATCAGATAGTGTAATGGTTACTCCTGCTTCACAGTGACAGACCAAACTCCCCGTTGATGTTGAGCAAGACGCAGCAGCAGAAGAGGACTCAGCCGAGGAGGTTATGGAAGAGGATGGAGTAGGAGGAGTAGAGGAGGTGGCAGCAGGCCTGCCTGCAAGTCGTGGCGGTGTCACCAACTCCTCTGCAGAGCCACGCATTCCATGCTTGGCAGCCGTCAGCAGGTTTACCCAATGCGCAGTGTAGGTGATATACCTGCCCTGACCATGCTTTGCAGACCAGGTATCAGTGGTCAGATGGACCCTTGCCCCAACACTGTGTGCCAGACATGCCATTACTTCCTTTTGCACAATCGAGTACAGGTTGGGGATTGCCTTTTGTGCAAAGAAATTTCGGCCGGGTACCTTCCACTGTGGTGTCCCAATAGCTACAAATTTTTGGAACGCCTCAGACTCCACCAGCTTGTATGGTAAAAGCTGGTGGGCTAAGAGTCTGGTTTTAATCCATAAAGGGCATAAATCACCTAACATTCCTAAATTGTTTGGAATAACGTGCTTTAAAACATCAGGTATGATGTTGTATCAAACAGATAGTGTAATGGTTACTCCTGCTTCACAGTGACAGACCAAACTCCCCGTTGATGTTGAGCAAGACGCAGCAGCAGAAGAGGACTCAGCCGAGGAGGTTATGGAAGAGGATGGAGTAGGAGGAGTAGAGGAGGTGGCAGCAGGCCTGCCTGCAAGTCGTGGCGGTGTCACCATCTCCTCTGCAGAGCCACGCATTCCATGCTTGGCAGCCGTCAGCAGGTTTACCCAATGCGCAGTGTAGGTGATATACCTGCCCTGACCATGCTTTGCAGACCAGGTATCAGTGGTCAGATGGACCCTTGCCCCAACACTGTGTGCCAGACATGCCATTACTTCCTTTTGCACAATCGAGTACAGGTTGGGGATTGCCTTTTGTGCAAAGAAATTTCGGCAGGGTACCTTCCACTGTGGTGTCCCAATAGCTACAAATTTTTGGAACGCCTCAGACTCCACCAGCTTGTATGGTAAAAGCTGGTGGGCTAAGAGTCTGGTTTTAATCCATAAAGGGCATAAATCACCTAACATTCCTAAATTGTTTGGAATAACGTGCTTTAAAACATCAGGTATGATGTTGTATCGAACAGATAGTGTAATGGTTACTCCTGCTTCACAGTGACAGACCAAACTCCCCGTTGATGTTGAGCAAGACGCAGCAGCAGAAGAGGACTAAGCCGAGGAGGTTATGGAAGAGAATGGAGTAGGAGGAGTAGAGGAGGTGGCAGCAGGCCTGCCTGCAAGTCGTGGCGGTGTCACCAACTCCTCTGCAGAGCCACGCATTCCATGCTTGGCAGCCGTCAGCAGGTTTACCCAATGCGCAGTGTAGGTGATATACCTGCCCTGACCATGCTTTGCAGACCAGGTATCAGTGGTCAGATGGACCCTTGCCCCAACACTGTGTGCCAGACATGCCATTACTTCCTTTTGCACAATCGAGTACAGGTTGGGGATTGCCTTTTGTGCAAAGAAATTTCGGCCGGGTACCTTCCACTGTGGTGTCCCAATAGCTACAAATTTTTGGAACGCCTCAGACTCCACCAGCTTGTATGGTAAAAGCTGGTGGGCTAAGAGTTCAGACAATCCAGCTGTCAGATGCCGGGCAAGGGGGTGGCTTTGTGACATTGGCTTCTTACGCTCAAACATGTCCTTGACAGACATCTGACTGTCTGCAGATGAGCAGGAACTGCTCAAGGCGAGAGACGGAGTGGCGGATGGTTGAGAGGGGGCAAGGAGGACAGCAGTGGTTGACGTGGCTGAAGATGCTGGACCAGGAGGAGGATGGCGGCTTTGAGTTTGTGTGCTGCTTGTACTCATGTGTTGATCCCATAGGCGTTTGTGATGTGCGATCATGTGCCTTCGCAAAGCAGTTGTACCTAGGTGGGTGTTGGACTTCCCACGACTCAGTTTCTTTTGGCACAGGTTGCAAATGGCATCGCTGTTGTCAGAGGCAGACACACAAAAAAAATGCCACACTGCTGAGCTCTGCAATGACGGCATTCTGATGGTGGCAACAGCATGCGTTGATTGGCGTGCTGTCTGGCTGACCCCAGGTGCCGATGCATGCTGTCTGACTGTGCCACTAGCTCCTTGCGACGACCTCCCGCTGCTTCCAACTCGTCTCCTCCTCCTCCATCTGAACTTTCCCCCTGTTCTTTTTCTCTTCTAGCGGGCACCCACGTGACATCCACGGACGCATCGTCATCATCACCCGCTTCACTTGTATCTGACAACTCAGCAAAGGAAGCAACAACGGGTACAACATCATCGTCATCATCACACCGTACGTCCATGTGTGTAATGCTGCTTGACTGAGACATATCCCTGTTATCTACATCCTCTGGCAATAATGGTTGCGCATCACTCATTTCTTCCAACTGATGTGTAAATAACTCCTCTGACAGATCAAGTGAAGCGGCTGTGGTGCTAGTGTTGGTGGTGGCGTCAGGCGGGCGAGTGGTAACTTGAAAGGTGCCCGAAGCTAAGCTGGAGGAGGATGGTGCGTCAAGGTTCCGAGCGGAAGCTGTAGAAGATTGGGTGTCCTGTGTTAGCCAGTCAACTATGTCCTCAGCACTTTTCGAGTTCAGGGTACATGGCCTCTGAACACTGGGCATTATTCTAGGGCCAAAGGGAATCACAGCACCACGACCACGACGGCCCTTGCGGGGTGGCCTGCCTCTGACTGTCATTTTTTTTTCAATTAGTGGTACTATGCGTGCAAGCTACTGTGACAACAGATATGAGTGGCACTGTGCACTGGCAGAAGTCTAAAATATCGGAAGTCATTGGGCAAAACTACTTATAAATCAAAATATTATACCATGGGTTAAATTTGTAGATAAATAGAATTAAAAGTTCCACCAATAAGCAGCTAGCACCCACTAGTATATTGCTGCTCTTGAGCCTACCTAGGTATGCTTTTCAACAAAGAATACCACAAGAACAAAGTAGATTTGATAATAAAAGTATATGAAAATGTGTCTTAAATCTGCATACTCTGGGGATGATTAAATATGCCCCGAATGTGGCCAACTCGCCCTGTTTCTGCACGAGCCTTCAGGCTCGCCGGAAACAGGAGTTAAGAAGCAGCGTTCTTAAGACTGCTGCTCCATAACTGGTCCGTCTGCTCTGAGCGGCAGACAGCAATCAACCCGATCGAATACGATTGGGTTGATTGACACCCCCAAATCGACCACTCTGTCTGAATCATTAAAGTGTAATTTTGACTTTTGTATCTTTGTAACGTTAATTGTAAGATGTTTACAACAGACCTCTCAACTATCCCTATTGGAGAGGGACAGTCCCTGATACTGAGCTCTGTGACAGCCATGTGTCCCTCTTTACAGAATTTCCCTTAGCACCACCCACAGAACAGCCAGAAACACCCAAAAACTGCCCTGACACACCCAGAAACACCCATAATCCCGCCCACTAACCACTCATGATCCCTCCCCTCCTAACATGACTCCACCTACAAAGTGGTGACTGGCTCCTATCAACCTCCTGTGTCCCTCATTCTCAGCCATAAATGTTGGGAGTTATAACTTACAATAAAAACATACTGTAGTGATATTGCTGTGATATTATAAACCATATAACAAACTTAGGAATTTGCCATTGAACCTAGATTAATCTTTGTTTCTTAAAATTATCTGTCAGATATCAACGAATGCAGACGGCCAGCGACATCTCACATTTGTCACCACTTCTGCCACAACACTCACGGCAGCTTCTTCTGTTCTTGTCGAGCAGGATTTATTCTAGGAACAGATAAGGTTTCATGTGTTGGTAAGTGAAATGATACCAGAGCATTGTCTTTAAAATAAATTTCAAAACAAATTAAAGTGAAACAATTCTGTGGTGATGTTATAATTTCTGATTTTGCTTAATACAATTTAAATATTTAGCAGAACTGTGTGAATAAACATAGTATTACATTTAAAAAAGCTACATATTCTTAAATTTAAAGCGATATGAAACCCAAATGTTTTCTTCCATGATTCAGATAGAGAATACAATTTTAAACAACTTTCCAATTTACTTCTATTATCCTATTTTCTTTGTTTTCTTGTTATCCTTTGTTGAAAAGCATAAAGGTAAGCTCAGGAGTGTGCACGTGTCATTAGCAAGAGCATTAGATGGCAGCACTATTTCCTGTCATGTAGTGCTCCAGAAATGTGCACGCTACCTATCTAGATATCTCTTCAAAAAAGAATAACAAGGGAACAAAGCAAATTTGTTAATAGAAGTAAATTGGAAACCTTTTTAAAATTGTATTCTCTATCTGTATCATGAAATATTTTTTTTTGAGTTTCATGTCCCTTTAAGTTGCAAGTTCCTTGTAAAAATGACCTTAGCTGATGTCCTGGAATAAGTTTGCAGGGAATGGCCAGACTGGGACCACTAAGTCACAGGAGTAGACAGAGCTGAAGTCAGAGAACAGAGCTGGGTCAGACCAGAAAGTCAGGTGACAAGAAGCTTTAATGCTTATGGGTATAAACAGACATATACGTCAGGCAGTCAAACAGCATGAAAGTAAGAATCAGGCAGGAGTCAAAGGAACAGTTAGTACACTGAGACTCAAGGAATTCTGACACAGAGGCAACGGGTATGATCATGTATTGTGGGAATTTATAGTTCTGTGGTTGCAACAACATTGTCAATAGTAAAGTCTTGCGCCTTTTTGTGCGCATGCACAGAGCTTGACATTAGAGAACAATATTGTTGCTAGCACTGGTTCAATTCCTGACCATACTGAGTGCATGCACAGAGCTTGACATGAGAGTGCACTAGTGCTGCTAGCGCTGGTTCACTTCCTGACCATACTGAGCGCATGCACAGAGCTTGACATGAGAGTACACTAGTGCTGCTAGCGCTGGTTCACTTCCTGACCATACTGAGCACATGCACAGAGCTTGACATGCGAGTACACTAGTGCTACTAGCGCTGGTTCACTTCCTGACCATACTGAGCGCATGCACAGAGCTTGACATGAGAGTACACTAGTGCTACTAGCGCTGGTTCACTTCTTGACCATACTGAGCGCATGCACAGAGCTTGACATGAGAGTACACTAGTGCTGCTAGCGCTGGTTCACTTCTTGACCATACTGAGTGCATGCACAGAGCTTGACATGAGAGTACACTAGTGCTGCTAGCGCTGGTTCACTTCCTGACCATACTGAGCGCATGCACAGAGCTTGACATGAGAGTACACTAGTGCTGCTAGCGCTGGTTCACTTCCTGACCATACTGAGCGCATGCACAGAGCTTGACATGAGAGTACACTATTGCTACTAGCGCTGGTTCACTTCCTGACCATACTGAGTGCATGCACAGAGCTTGACATGAGAGTAGACTATTGCTACTAGCGCTGGTTCACTTCCTGACCATACTGAGCGCATGCACAGAACTTGACATGAGAGTACACTAGTGCTGCTAGTGCTGGTTCACTTCCTGACCATACTGAGTGCATGCACAGAGCTTGACATGAGAGTACACTAGTGCTGCTAGCGCTGGTTCACTTCCTGACCATACTGAGCGCATGCACAGAGCTTGACATGAGAGTACACTATTGCTACTAGCGCTGGTTCACTTCCTGACCATACTGAGTGCATGCACAGAGCTTGACATGAGAGTAGACTATTGCTACTAGCGCTGGTTCACTTCCTGACCATACTGAGCGCATGCACAGAACTTGACATGAGAGTGCACTAGTGCTGCTAGTGCTGGTTCACTTCCTGACCATACTGAGTGCATGCACAGAGCTTTACATTAAAGAACAATTTTGCTGCTAGCGCTGGTTCACTTCCTGACCATGCTGAGTGCATGCACAGAGCTTGACATGAGGGTACACTAGTGCTGCTAGCGCTGGTTCACTTCCTGACCATACTGAGCGCATGCACAGAGCTTGACATGAGAGTACACTAGTGCTGCTAGCGCTGGTTCACTTCCTGACCATACTGAGCGCATGCACAGAGCTTGACATGAGAGTACACTATTGCTACTAGCCCTGGCTCACTTCCTGACCATACTGAGCGCATGCACAGAGCTTGACATGAGAGTACACTAGTGCTGCTAGCGCTGGTCCACTTCCTGACCATACTGAGCGCATGCACAGAGCTTGACATGAGAGTACACTAGTGCTACTAGCGCTGGTTCACTTCCTGACCATACTGAGCGCATGCACAGAGGTTGACATGAGAGTACACTAGTGCTACTAGGGCTGGTTCACTTCCTGACCATACTGAGCGCATGCACAGAGCTTGACATGAGAGTACACTATTGCTACTAGCGCTGGTTCACTTCCTGACCATACTGAGCGCATGCACAGAGCTTGACATGAGAGTACACTAGTGCTACTAGCCCTGGCTCACTTCCTGACCATACTGAGCGCATGCACAGAGCTTGACATGAGAGTACACTAGTGCTACTAGCGCTGGTCCACTTCCTGACCATACTGAGTGCATGCACAGAGCTTGACATGAGGGTACACTAGTGCTGCTAGCGCTGGTTCACTTCCTGACCATACTGAGCGCATGCACAGAGCTTGACATGAGAGTACACTAGTGCTGCTAGCGCTGGTTCACTTCCTGACCATACTGAGCGCATGCACAGAGCTTGACATGAGAGTACACTAGTGCTACTAGCGCTGGTTCACTTCCTGACCATACTGAGCGCATGCACAGAGCTTGACATGAGAGTACACTAGTGCTGCTAGCGCTGGTTCACTTCCTGACCATACTGAGCGCATGCAAAGAGCTTGACATGAGAGTACACTAGTGCTGCTAGCGCTGGTTCACTTCCTGACCATACTGAGCGCATGCACAGAGCTTGACATGAGAGTAGACTATTGCTACTAGCACTGGTTCACTTCCTGACTATACTGAGCGCATGCACAGAGCTTGACATGAGAGTACACTAGTGCTGCTAGCGCTGGTTCAGTTCCTGACCATACTGAGCGCATGCACAGAGCTTGACATGAGAGTAGACTAATGCTGCTATCGCTGGTTCACTTCCTGACCGACCATACTGAGCGCATGCACAGAGCTTGACATGAGAGTAGAAAAATGCTGCTAGCGCTCCTTCACTTCCTGACCAACCATACTGAGCGCATTTGAAGATTGTAGCTTTGGTAACATTCTACCCACTCAGCTTGGCTTCATCTTCAGAAAATGTAGTTAATGAGTTTCTCTTTTGAAGGAAGCAGTGCTTAAAACTTAGTTGATTTCTG